>NC_079334.1:64816672-65084172 GCF_029582105.1 Oenanthe melanoleuca
GTTTCCTGAAACCAGTCCTTCTCTGTTCCACTTATATGGAACCTTTCTACATATTTGGAATTAGCCTTAATCCAATTTTAAGTTGCATATCATCAAGACCGGAATTATTCAATGCTGAGATTCATGGATAATCTAATACAAATTTTCTATAGTAGATTCCCAAACCCTCCTCTGGCTAAATAAGTGCATTCACATGATTAAAATTATGATATTCCCCAGCTACTTTGTTTCCTTTACTGGGGATTTTAATTTGCCTACCTAACTCCAGGAGAGATAATAAACAATGTCCACAACTGAAAAGATAATAAATCCCATCATAAGTTAATAAAGAAACTTTTGGGAGGAAAGATACTCCCAAGTTTTCATTTGACAGAGAGCAGAAAAGGACAGATTAGAATTAATGGGTGGTGACAGTTAGAAGATTTCAGTTAGCCAGAAACTTGAGTCCCTTGAAATCTGTTTTCCTGCCTCAGCCACCAGCCCATATACTTCCTCAGACCTCTGCTCAGTTTCTCAGCAATGACAAAAATTTAAAAAAGCACAGAAAACACTTAATTAATCTCCATAGAATTTTTTGTTGTTCAGTAGGATGTGGGAGAGAAAAAATAAGAAAAGAACAAGTAGAAGTGGAGGAAGAAAAAAAGACAGTCACTGAGAGTTTCAGGCAGTGGTCTAAACTCTGGGGAACAGAGGTTAAGTCACTTCTTGGCATAATTTGCAGTAACTTGAGGTGAAAAACTCTTCAGGCAAAGTGAATATCCATGAATCTGACCTCCTCTGCTTTCAGGATAGACTGACTTGTATTTAGGGATAATCTCCTGCAAAAATGTGCTTCTTTTCACAGTCCAGAGCAAAAAAAAAAAAAAAAAAAAAAAAAAAGGAAAAAAAAAGGAGGTGACAGGGGCAAGGGGACTTAAAATAGTTTCTAAAACATGAAATTGGTGTCCTCCATTCTCATCATCAGTGCTGAGCTCCACTTCCAGAGAAGGGATGAATTTGCAGCAGTTCCCACATGTATTTGTTCTAAAGCTGTAGTAGGTCATCTGCTGCTCTCAGATACAGATATATTTTGCAGTGGCAGCCAAATAAAGGTCATTTGTCAGAGCACAGCGAGAGTGGGGTGATTACTGGGCCTTGATTACTACTGTAATACAAATAAAGAATATTAATAAGCTAAATTACATTCTGAGTCCTTTTACTGTAGCTTTGCAAGAAGAAAAAAAGAAGTCGACTAGATTGTGAAGGCATTTCACTAATGGTTAATGAATATTTATTACTTTTGAAGAAGAAGACTGTGTCAGGGTGCTGCATAACCCTCTGTATCAATGGTTTATCCTTGCATTTTTCTTCCCATCAACTGCCTTCATCAAGGTCTGAAGGAAATAGTCTTTTTACTTCAGGCTGCACAGATAATATACATTGTGTTTGAAAAGTCCTGGGAGAAAGCACAGCATTTTGAAAGCCTGTGATAAAACTGGTGAAAAATCCCAAAGGTTTCAGACTGTATTTGGACCATTACAGACTGAGGACACTGGAATGGAAAGTGACATTCCTCCCAGTGTTTCATTAAATCCAGGGATAAGTAGAGACTGTGCTGGTTTTGGCTGAAGTAGAGTTAATTTTCTTTACAGCAGCCAGGGGCTGTGGTTTGGGTTTGTGCTGAAATGATGTGGATAACAGTGGTGTTTTCATTACTGCTGGGCAGAGCTTACCCAGAGTCATGGCCTTTCCACCAGAGAGGTGGAATGCAGAGGATCCCCAGCTTCAGGAGATGGGAGGGGACACAGCTGGAACAGCTGACCCCAGCTGATCCCAGGCATATCCCACACCATACAGGGTCATGTGCACTTCATCAGTCTTGGGAGAAAATGAAGAAAGGGGCAGGGAGGAAGAGGGTCTGGGGGGCCTTTTTACAGATGCTATATTTGGTGGAGCCTCGTTTTCCTGGGGGGGCTGAAACACCCACTGCCCATGGGAAAAGGACAATGAATTCCTTGTTTTGCTTTGCCTGTGCACAGCTTTTGCTTTACCTATTAAGCTGTCTGTACCTCAAACCATTTTCTCACTTCTACCCTTGGAATTCTCTCCCTCACCTCAGAGCTGAGGGACTTGAGTGAGCAGCTTTGTGGGGCTGGGCTGGCTGGGGTTAAACCCCAGCAGGGCAAAAAGGTCCTTTGCCATAGGCACCTTCAGGAATAATCCAAAAACTTATCATGTGAGCACATCTCTCCAGAACTCTGTCTTATAAATATTTTAGCAGAACAGGAAGAGTTGGTGACCCTTGATACCTTTTCATGGAACTAATAAACTGTCAAAAGGCTTTTTTTTTTCCCACTTTCAGTAGGAATTAGGTTTTCAACTACCAGTGACTCAATCCTTCTGCAGAGCAATCTTTTCTTACTGTGTCTGGATTGTCTCCTTGTTCTCCTTACATTGATCTCAATGTAAGATCCAAGGATTTTGAGGGGAAAAAGTAAGAAAAATACCAATTAAAAGAAGGGGCTGTAGAGGTGAAAGAAGCACTTTTTAGGTTCCATTTTCAGGTTTAGAAAGAGCTAGCTTAGAGTCAGATGCTTTGCTTTAATTTTCCATGGCCTAAGTGAACGGCAAATACAGCCCATAATATTTTTGTCCATGCTTGTGTACTCATTAATGTGCCTTTGTGTTAAAGGCAGAAGCGATGCAAGACTCACAGAAGACCCTTTTTGTTATTGATCACATATTTTTTAATCTTTCTCTTTTTTAAGTCTTCATAAAAGGTTAATGGTTTTTTTCCCAGTTTACTTTAATGTTGTCTGTAGAAAAGTTTGATTTTTTTTTCCTTGCTTGGGATTTCCAGGGACAGATTGAGATTTCTTTAATTAAAATACTAAGGGAATGAAACAGAATTAAATTTCTTGAGTTTTAACTTTAATAAACACCAGTTTATTAGATACTTCAAAACAACCCTTCTTTTGTGTCTTTTTCAACATTTTACTTTTCTGCCTTTCTGTCTGATGCATTTGTGTCTAAACAGCTGCAATTTCCCTTCTCACAAAATGTTTTGTATAAATGAGATCACTCAACATTTTAAACCCAAGCAGTGAAAGAAGAAAGGTTAAAAGCCCAAAGAACTTAAATTCTTGTAGTGAATAAGCCAAGTGGCCACTGTAATATCATATAAAGATGAAAATGTGGATCTGCAGTATGCACAGGTTACAGGGAAGGTTGGAAGTTCTCTTCAGCAGAAGTGATGCAGTAGAAATATAATTTAAGCATCAATATTTTCCACTGGAAATTCCATCTGAGCACCTACTTCTGATGGGATGGGCAGTCAGAATGGACATCAAATCATCCAGGGACTGAGGGTACCCAGCTCCCACTCTGATGGTGCATCTGTGGGTCTAGGGGATCTGCAGTTTTGGCCTACCATGTAATAATTATGCATTCTACTTCCTGATTTTTCTATGAAGAGACACATGACCAGGTAAGTGCTGGCTGAAAAAAAAAAAAAAGTGACAGCTCAGATCACAACAGAAGAGTTTTAAGATTATGCCTTCATCATCTAGTTGGATGGTTTTTAATGCATTTAAAGGCATTTTCTTTACAAATATGCTTAAGTTTTATTGTACATAACAACATCCAGCTCCTCATGTTCTACTACACATTTACCCTGTCACATTTACCCACTTCCAAAAATTTTCTCAATACTTTTGTATTCTGCACTCTAAGATCCCTGAGCATGATATATGGGCACAAACATCAGTTCCAGAACATTCCTGTGTGTGTTTTTAAAAGAAACAGGTCTTATGTAAAAATAAGATGTCTCTGCAGTTTAGAAACCTTCCTACTGGCCCATTTATATCTGTGACCTTCTCAGTATTTTTTAAACACTGTGAGAAACTCTCTAATTTTTAATTAAAAGTTTTTACGATTCTGTATCAACTTCAATTATCCTCTACTTCTCGCCTTCATCCTTCCTTCCCAAAACTGCCAAACAAATGCTCTCTTCCCACGACAGCTGGATATTGAAGGCATTTGTTGAGAGTGTGTCTAAAGCCCCTCTGTAGTCCATGGAACCTTAGCACATGTTTAACTGCTGTACTAGATTTCATTGTATGGATCTGATCCAAAGCCTATTGATGTCAAAGGAAGAAAAGCTCCCATTGACTTCAGTCAGATTTCGATCGGGCTTTTTTTCAGGGGAAATGATTATGCACTTTTACTTTTTAAACGTTTATGATGAAAAGCGTCAGCAAATAAAAATTTATGAATAGACCCCCACAAAACAAAAGTGTCAGGAGCTGAAATACTGGGGGAGATGGGCTTTCAAGATCTGTCACTCCACCAGCATTGTACAGTTTAAAGGCACTGCATGCACTCAGTTTTCTGAGGGTGTGAGGACAAGAAACTGTTCTCATTCATTACTTTTTTAGTGAGAGAGATTTGATCTTGGAGCCAGATGATGACTAGGACCTTTTGCACAATGTTTTGTGTTCATCATTCATTGCATTGATGTAATCCTGATAAACTTTCTGAAAGAAGATTTTAGGCCTCTATTGTGCCGTGCATTTCTGTTTAAAATCAAGAAATTCCTCTTTAGGATTCCACCACTTTGGAAGTTTAAAATAACATACATGCTAATAATGTATCTTTCTCATATACAGCTTTAGGATTTTTATTTAATTAAATCTGAAGGAGTTTTAAGATTGAGATCCTCATTT
This sequence comes from Oenanthe melanoleuca, assembly GCF_029582105.1. Taxonomy (NCBI): domain Eukaryota; kingdom Metazoa; phylum Chordata; class Aves; order Passeriformes; family Muscicapidae; genus Oenanthe; species Oenanthe melanoleuca. The sequence continues at coordinate 64,821,376 of NC_079334.1, forward strand.
GTATGAATGGAATAGAACTGTAATGGCATGAAGCTCTGTCAGAACAGAGGATATTTAGATATTATTAAGGTTTTTCACTCAGAGGATGCTTGGGCACTGGAAAAGGCTCACCCAGGGCAGTGGTCACAGCACCAACCCTGACAGAATTGTTTGGCAAACAGTCTCAGGCACATGGTGTGACTCCAGTGTGCTGCACAGGCCAGGAGCTGGATCAATGATCATCGTGGGTCCCTTCCTGTTCAGGACATCCTGTGGTTCTGTTTTTGCAATTCAGAAAGAAGGAGGTAAGACTGGCCAGTAGAAGAATTGGCAGTGGAAGATCCTTATCTTGACCTTCATGCCCCAACTTCCTGAGAGCAGTGCTTGCTTTCTGTGGCTAGCACAGTAACACCTGCCTGCTTCTCCTCTGATTTTGAATTGAAATGAAATGCCCAGTTTTGGAATGTAACCAGTCAAAGTTGTTCCTGTGGGCAGCTCATTCATCCCCAGTTATCTTTCTTCTCCGACCATAAATATGATTGCACTCTTGGGGCCTTAGCTAAACACTGAAAAGCACACAGGATGTATGTGGAACCAAAATATTTTAGAATAAGAATGCCTGAATGTAAAAAAGGATCACTTGCACCATTACCAACAAATCAAGCAAAAAGGGTCTGGGGAAGGACAAAACCCAAAGACTGGGAAGCCAGTTTCAGTGATGGAAGACATCTCCAGCTGTGGAGCTGGTGATGAACTTTCTAAACATTGGCAGAAAAATTATTTTCCAATTGAGCCAGATAAAGAATTTTATTTGACTTGTATTTTCATGGAAATAAACATTTTCATATACCTAAGATGTTCACTAATTGTTACCTTACAAAAAATCTAGACTTGTGAAGTGTTTATTATCTATATATTTAACAATATTAACTTTGGCTTATTTTTGTTTGCTTTCTTTTGGAAACTTTCTTTTTAGAGCAATTTTAGTACAAATCTGATGATGTAAGAAGTTAAAGATGATACAGGATAGTCTTATTTTTATAAAGTAGAAATATCCAAATAGTTGCACCTCAATGATAAATTTATTGATTCAGTTCCTATGCAACATGCTAAATCAATAGACAGTATTAGAACTGTATGTGCCCTGTAAGAATTTATCAAAATGATGACATTTATACCACAACTATTACAGACAAAGTTGAAAAATGTGAATAATGCCTGAAAAAAATATTAAGGGTTTTTTTTTTTTTTTAAGGGTAATTTTGCATGCCTAAAACTTGGAAAACCATGATGATCGGAGTTAATATTTCAATAGAATTTTTGATACTCATCTGAATTTAGTAGTAGAGGGTATATGAACTACTATAATATCTTCATCTGCTCATCATTTTGATGCTTTGTTTTTTCAAATTTAATTTCACTTCATATTGGTATTTTTTCTCCTAATTGTCGGTGCCATGTTATTTAATTTATCATTCTTTAAGTCAGTCAAAGGAGCTGTTTCTATCTAAATACAAATATACATATGGATCACTTCTCACTCTAAAAGATAAAGTAAGCTTTTAAATTCAATACAAAACAAAATGTTATTTTCACTACATATTATAAACCACTCCCTGGAATATAATATAATCTTGAATTCCCTTTAGCAGTTTACAACTTCCACATCAATCTTGTATCAGAGAAAATATGACAGAATCAATATTGTGATGATAAACTGTAAAAAATTGCTTTTGTCTGGATTCTGTAGAAATCACAAGTGGTCTGATTCAGCATGGGAACATTGTAAGCAACTTCTTAAAATGAACAATCTGTTGCAAAATAAAACTAAGTTTGTGTTAGGTAGAAGTGAGTTTATTTCATTCTTTGATATTAGCCAACCTTTTTATTCTCTTTCCCTTACATAGTCTCCCTTTCTGGATAAAGATTTTTTTTCCTGATAAGTGGGTTAATTTGGGATTGTAGTTGTTATACTGCAACTAATCTCCCTCATAACACAAAATATCCTAGCAGTATTCCACATGCAAATCCTCTATATGGGCTTTGGAACATGATCTGGCAAATATTGACATGACTGTGGTTAAAATACAGGTGTGGGGTTCTCCTCTCTAAAGCTAAAAGAAACCACTTGATTTGGGATATGGAGATCTGACTCTTCCATTACTGATCTACTGGCAAATTGTTATTAACCAAGATTACCTGTTATCCATCCAGAAAAGAGACAAAATAAAAGCAGTTTCAGGAGCTTCCCCTTCTCTGGAGGGGCTCCAGCCCCTCAATATCTCCCTTGTGAAGGACCCAAATCTGACCCTGGGATGTGAGGTGAGCACAGTGCTCAAGGTGCTGTGCTATCATACATCAAATGGTGCCAGATGGATTATCCAGAACAGATTCAAGGCAGGAGATGTATTTAGTGCTTGATATTTGCCTTTTTCTGATTGAAACCCCCGCAAATTAAAAGTGTTTTTCTCCTACCATGGAATCAATCAAAAATTTTGGTTGCAAAAGTGGAAATGCAGCATCCACAGCTCAGTGTAAGGAAAGGCAAAACAGAGAAATGATATTGCTGAGCACAACTCTGTGTTCTGGTGTCTCCAGATGCTTTGATGATACAGAAGTGGCCTTGATCCAGCTCTGGGCTGAGCTGTCAGGACAAAGACAATGTGCAGAATTAGGGCTGTTCTAACGATCCAGTCCCTTGCACTTGCAGGGGAACCTGGTTCTTTTGAACATTGTGCTGTCCACATGCTCTTAAAAGTGTCAGTCAGAGATATAGATCTAGCCAGACTACACACTGCCTGACAGCACAAGCCTGATTTGGGGAAAAAATAAATCCACAGAGCAAACAGATAGGCTAGAATTAATCTCTTTTACTTCTAGCTTTCAAAAAGTGATCTGTCTAGTGTAAACTAGTCCTCTAATTGCCTTCTAAAGTTAATGGAGAGAGAAAACATATTGACATTTCCTATGTGACTCAGGATACATTATGCAATATGAGCTTGTTGAAAATGCTAGTTCAGGTATTTTCTGTTCAAATGGCATTAGGTTATCTCCATTCACACAGAGATGATATGTAGCAAAGCCTTCTGTTTATTCTCTGAATGATTTACAAGACTTGATTTGTGCTGTTCCTGTTTTGCTTCTAAGTTATTTAAGGTGAATTAATCTTCCCTAATTTAGATGCCTCATACCTACAACTGAACTAGAAGCGCAGACTACATTTAGTATTCACACACAAATCTGCACTTTTGGAACATGTTTATATGGATTATTGTAAAACATGTTTTAGGATTGAAATAAACTTCTGAAAGCCAGCAGTTTCTTCTCACTCATTAGAAATGAGAGTAAATGTATAGCTCAGGCTGATATAAGTGACTGAAGTCAGATGAGATTAAACCCTCCCCTTAAGTTTGCCCTTTGCCATGGTCTAACTATTGCACTTCATCAGCTGCTGACTTGGCTCATAAATTGTGTGACCAGCAAAAAGTGGAAAAGAAGGGAAAATGAGAACGTCACTGAAGTCACTAAAAGATGACAGAAGAAAATTATATTACTTACTTTTTAATAAAGAGTGACACTACGTGCTGACTCTTACCAGCTCCTTTTTAGGAATCAGTACAGCATAATTTTTCCTCTCTTCTTTCATATCACAGTTAACCTATGTGCAAATAGGGAATAATCTAAAACTCTACAGAGACCCTGTGGTTATTTCACTGCTTGCATAGTCATGACAGCTCGTGCTCTGGGACTTGTGTATTAGCAAGGTTAAGACAGTCTTTTCTTCCAAGGGTAAATGTGGATGCCAGCAGCATGGAATCTCAGAAGATTCAAAAGAAGTCTGCAGTGATGACAAGATGAAGGCACCTTGGACTACTGTATTCCAGACCATTAACACTGTTTAGAGACCCGAGAAAATGACTTTATTGTGCTGATCTTTGATAGACCAGTGGAGCTACCAATCTTGGAAAGGATAGAGAAGGTTTGAGAACTTGGATAAAATGTGAACAAGGAGTATTTAATCTATGATTCTGAGTTAAATTTACTATGAAATGTAAATCAACATGAGAAAATCCCTCTAGAGGTACAAAAAAATATTTTCCCAAGAAGCTATTTAAATTAGAATCATAGAATATCATGACTTGGAAGAGAGCCACAAGGGTCAGGGAAGTCCAGCTCCTGGCCCTGCACAGGACAGCCCCCAAATGAGATTAGATTAATAGATTGAATTACTGTAGAAGGATTCTAGATAATTAATGTGATGCTAAACTCTTAGAAGGATATGTCTGACAATTCAGTAAAACCCATGTTTTTGGTGAAGATACGTGAGAAGGTTTTATCAGTAATTCTTGGAGACCTCAGTAGCTAAATAGACACAACCCAATGGAAATTCATATTCTGACATGGGGTTATTGACCACAGTCCCACACACAGCCTTAGGTTTACATTCTAGGAGCCACCAGAAAACCAAATGTGCTAATCCATTTGGGGAATCTTCACAATGCAGGCAAACACCTAGAGAAATCTTTATAAACAGGTCAGGATTTGGAGCTGTGATTCGTTATTCACGTGCATAGTGTGCCTGGGGTGATCCATGACAGTTTTTATTCAGGCAAGGGAATATGTGGTCCCTGCTTCCTTTCAGGTTAAGTGGATCCCACAGATCCCATATCAATCTCCCACTTGTGTTTAGCTGCCTGAGAGAGAGCTACATCCCACAGAGGTTCTCCCTACGGATTTGAGATGCAGCACTGGGGAAGAGAGACTAATGAGCCAACAACAAGGTAGAAAAAAAAATTTCCTGTGGAAATGTACAGCTCCTCCAACAGGACATGCACACATCTCTGCGCTCAGTAATCTAAAAAGTACAAGCTCAGTTTTAAGGAAGTGTTGAAGTGACGCCAATTTGCTTTTGGGTGTGAAGGAATGGATTAATTGCACAAGGTTTATGTGCTACACCAGTTAATGAAATAGCTCTGGCAAACACGGATGGTCAGTAAAGAAAAAGCTTGTAGAAAAAAAAAAAATCCTTTCAAATCCAGAGAGCATGAAAAATAAAGACTCGTGACAAAAGGAGAAAAACATAAAGTTTATCTGTAAGTGAAACACATGCAGGCGCTACCGCAAAGGAATTTAAATGTGTATATAACGAGCAGCTACACATGCACAAAAGTAGCTGTCACACACTGTATGGTATGCACAAACCCCCAGCGAGCTGCAGAGTGAGGAGTGGCCGCTTCTGGATCAGCGCACAGTCATTTAGCGGCTCTGCCGGGCTGACAGCGAGCGCGCCGCGCCCGACACACACGGCTGCCCAAGAAGAGTGTCTCTGCATGTCAGCCTGCCGCACGTCAGCGAAACAGGAGTAGAGCAGAATCAAAACAAGTTAACAAACCAGCGGCGAGCTTGTTTCTGCCGCAGCAGCAGAACCACAGGCTAGCCCAGGCTTTCTTTGCGCAACTTGTAAGGCAATGTCAGTGACCTCGGAGCCGCTGACCCGAGCATGCTGGATACAGTGAGGATGAAAGGGTTGGTTTTCTTTATCTAAATTCTTTTTTGTTCCTTCAGAATTTCTAGGTGTCTTGCACTCTGTTCTGAGGTGACTGAAACACTGGCTATTGTTCTCCCCAACCTTCATGATAAATCCTTCTTCATTAGTTTATGTTGACTAAACACCATTCAAGATCTGGGCTAACAAGCATTGTTGGCTAGTCACTTCTGATCATTTTAATGGACCTTTTGAAGGCTTGGATTTATTTTATGGCTTTAATGTTCTGCATCTATCACAAGATCAATTGTCTGCAATGACCTGGTTCTTTAATATGCATCAGGTACTATCACTGCAACCAGAAATCTTGACTGGACCATTTTCATGGACAGAATGGAGGGTGAGGATATAGTTTAGTTTGATTAACAGATAAAATTCTTTCAGGAAAGGAATAAGAACAGGTCACTTCAGGGAATGGATTATGTTTTTTTTTCTTTTTAGTAAAGACTATGCTCATCCTACTATCACAGCAAGGTAGGAATCAAAGCTGGAACCTGGTAGGGTGATTTGGCGAGAAGGAACTTTTCTTCACAAATTGGCATTTTGCAATTCTTTTTCCTATATTATTTTTTAAACAAACAATTTAATTTTCAGGGTGCACAACTGTAATTGTGCTTGGAGTAAAGGCACCTGAACTGGCTGTAAATTAAAACCAGTTTAATATCAAGTTCAGCAAGGACTAACAGAACTGATGTAAACATCAGTTTGGCTGATTCAGAGCTATGTCAAGGAATAAACTGCAGTGCCACAGTGACCTCTAATTCACCTGATATGTATTTCTAATATTTTCCTCTCTTGAGAATGTTCCTTCCCTCTTCTCACTGCCAAAATTATCCCTGGCCTGCCAGAAGTCACAACTGTTCAAATCAAGCCCTGTTTTCAAATTTGAATTTCTAAAATATTTGGAAACTTATAGTGTATAGTCCCCAAGACCCAAAGTTCTAACAGTACATTCAGTGGAGCATGCTGTCATATCCAGCTTCAATGAATTTTAGAAGGGACAAATTAATTAAAAAATAATGTGCTGTGCACTATAATTTTAATGTTGAAAGCAGAAAATGCACAGGGCACCTTGATCATATGGGAAGCACTTTATTTTAAGGTCTATTAAAGAGTTTAAGATTAAAAGGATTCTTATAACTGATAGACACAATCACAAATACATCTCCACATCTGCTCCATTTTCAGAACTGAATTAAGGAACATTTTCCCCCCAATGAGTTTAATTAACTTTAAGAACAAGCTAAATTAGTTTAAAAGGCAATTAAAATGCAAGCGTATAAATTGTAATTAAAACTGCATGCTGTTTATAGATATTTTTTTCTAAATATTTAAAGAAGATATTTTCCAAATGAAAAAACACAAGTTCTACAGTCAGTAAATAATTCAGTTCAGAAAAATAACAATAATAAAAAAAAAGATTTTCTTACGCATGTAGATCGTAAAAACAATCTAATTTGTTAGAAATTAATATTGCAATATTGTATCAGCGTCCCACTGGAAAATAATGAGCACTTGCTTTTCAGGTGTGTTTTTTTCTTATGGTGAGATGAAATTGGTTCACTATTTTATTGGGTTTGGGAATGTCAGATTTATTGGGATGTGTTAAGTATTTCTGAGTCAGTTTTGCCTGAACTTTACTTCTGGCACTGCTGGGATAATGTTTGGGCTTCGTGATCTTAGAGGCCTTTTACAACCCAAATGATTCTCTGATTCTTGCTGCATTTGAGGTGCTCAGTGTTTTGCACTGGGCACTGCTCTTTTTCCTTCATATCTTCTTTCCCTCCATCTGGAGAAGAGCCCCTTATTGATGTCCTCAAAATTCTGTAGTTAAGCCAAACAAATTTTAAGAGATGGTTTTTTGTCTCTTCTATTCCTTTTGAGCAATGCAGCTGATGAGAATGGAGCATATGTTGACCCTGTCCTCCAAAAGCCAAGAGTTTTACCAGTTATTACCACACACTCCATGCCCAAAGGGGAATCACTTCTCTCTGGGCTCACCTTCTCTGCTGGCCAAGCATATTTTGGTGAAATGGCAACTGCCTCTCAATTTGGGGCATTCCTGGGAAAATCAGGGCCTGGGCTCAGTCAGTCACATCACAGACAGAAATTACTACAAGTGGCAAAAATACCTTGAGTGAGAGTATATCTGACAGAACATGAATAATTGCATGAATATCCATTATAAAAATATGACACTCTGGGGATTTCTAAACATTTTCCTCAGACATCACATAACCTGGGGGGGTTGTCTTTGAGTGAGTAATGGTGATCACAGACTGCTGCAAACTGAAACAGTGTTTTTTGTTCCCTTGCAGCTCAGTGTCGTCAGAAGGAAAATTCCTACTGAATGTATGGCAGACAGGATTCAAACATCACAGGAAAGGGTGCACAAGTTGTTGATCTTTATCTGTAGAACTAAGAAATAAAGTACAAGTTTATTAACAACTATGTAAAAATCTCAGTTGGAATTTCAGTGACTAATGAATAACAAGCTTAGGTTTGGTTTTGATTTTGTTTTCGTGTTTCAAAATTAAAAATCTGATTAGGCAGTCTCACCTAAATTTTGTGAAACTACTAAGATAAACTATATTCTGCCAAGGCCATTTTCATCTGAGAATAAGGACTTTTATTGAAAATCAGAAATTCAGGTAGCAATAGTACACTTAAAATATCTATCACAGTTTTCAATTTTTACAGCTTAGAGTGACTGAAGTTCGTGAAAGTGTAGGAGTTCTAAAGGATTTGAGACAGTTTAAAAATCTGTCACTTGTTAGCTTTCTAAAAGAAAGATACATGAATATAAAGAATAAGATAACAGCACAAAAGGGCTTTGTAACTGCCAATGAAACAAACCTGCATATTTCACTAGAGATATAAATGTTACAGATTTAAATAAAAAATGGATAGACAATGAATGACTTGTTCTTTCAGTCCTCAAATTGGTGGATTTGAAGGGGTTAGTCTTGTTTTTAAATCCAGAGAATCCTTCTTGTTTGTCTTATATGATCAAAAAAAGATAAGAGCATTCAGGTGGAAAGATGTCTACTGTGTATAATAGGAATAGTTTGATTTTTCAGCACAACCCTTATTCATAGCAGGGATACTTCATAAGAAGCTTATGAATTTCTCTTTTAATCCACCAGCCAATTTCCATTTTCAACTGTTTGCAAAACAACACAAGAATTTCACGGGAGAGCTGGTTCAAAAAAGACCCCTAAATATACTGAACTAATTGTGACTGGGCTCTGATTTGAACTGACCTGCAGTTTGTGGCACTTGTCTTCAGGAAAAAATTAAAACTGGTCCATCTTTAAGTAAAACCAACCACTCAGGGCATGCACATGGGCCACCAGGAAGGAAAAGTCCTAATTGCATCAGCTTGTTGACAAGTTACAGGACACAAAAAGAGAATCAAGCATGTCTCAGTTGCTGTGCCCCAGGGAAAACCCAATGTAGATTCAAGAAATAATGAAGCAGTGCCAATAATATCATTTATGCCACCACAAAGGAGGAAAGGGGTCTCAGGCTTTTATGTACTATAGGGACAGAATTATATTCCTGCTTTATATCCAATTTATTTTTGTTACCTGGACATTTGGGCAGAAATATTGTTGATAACATAATTGACATTTTGTGAAGCATCATGTGTTGTGTATTTTCCAGCATAACTAAACTGATAGACTGGATCACCTGCAACATTTTTCCTATCAACAATGTATCTTAGAGTATTAATTACTGTAATTAAATTAACAATGAAACACTGGTTTTGTTTATCATTATATCTCTGATATAATGGATATATCAGATATAAATGGCCTTGGGGAAAGCCTTTGGAATATCTCCTAAATCTCATATCAGAAAAGTTTGCTGCCACTGAAATGTTATTTTCCTGTGTGATATCTTGGAATAGGTATTTTTTGTTTTAAAATCCCTGTGAAATCTAGGGAATAAAAGAAAAAAGGAAAACCAGTGGGAAAATTTTTTCAGAAAATTAGATAAATTTTTTATCTGCAATTAAATACAATTTTTTTTTTTTTTTTTCTCAGCTGCCACCTTATTTTTTCTTTTTTCCTATTACCCAATTGTATCCTGGGATATCTGTATTAACTTCATCCATTTATTTAAGATCTGTTAGGAAACTAAGGATGGAGTTAGGGTTCCATATTTCCAAGAGGGTGAAAATGTCAAATGTTCTAAAGTTGTCTCCTCTAGTTGCTGGAATATCTTTGCTTGGGTATTGGATTTTATATTAGGGACCTTTTTTTCACAGTGAGCTTGTAATTGTGAAAATAAAAGTGTCCCCTCGACCTTCATCTGACAAAGGGAAAGTTTTGACAAAGACCTCAGAAAAGTGACATGAGAACACCTCTATAATAGTAAGCATGTATCCATTCATAATTGAGAGAAAACCTTCATTTATTCAGAGCCTTATTTAGAATCTCATTATCTTCTTCTAGCCTTTGATAATAGGGTCATGGGTTGCTAGAATACACTTTGAGTTTTAAAGTAAAATGCAAATTAACAGTGTGCTTTCTCTCACCATTTATGCGAACTTCATTCCTACGAGCTCACCACAGCTTCCTAATGACTGCTGCTCAATGCCCACAGAAGTTTTCATCCTGTGTGAGTGCAGAGAATTGAACCAAAAGGCCTAAATGAAACTCATTTAGTGGAAACAATCCCATTGATTCCCACCAACTTCAGGAGTGTGATCTTAAATCATCACATTTATGTACGGAATTTGCTGAGTACACACTGGAAAGAGACTCCTGGTAATAGAAGACAAATTGGCTCACTATTGTGGTGCTTTTTTGTAGAATTAAAACCTTAGAGTGCCAATTATGTGTAAGAAGTGCTTCTTCCCTTGCAAAGCTTTAATTTGTCAAGTTAAATGGTTTTTCAAAAATGAAAATAAATTTGCTTTTCATGGAGAAGCTTTGAACTCAGTGAGACCTAAAGAAGAGCTTATGTGCCCAGAAACCTGTCTATTTTTCTCCAGCTGTGTCAGCTGGGGTGATAAGAAATATTATCTCTCAAGACTTATTTGAAGAGCAACAACAATGTCATATATTGGGAAACTAGGAATCTCCATCTGTTCAGTTCTTTGAAGAGTAGATTATTTGCACTCTTCATGCACAGAGAGAAGATATTTTTTACAATAAATAACTCACTAATCTAGCATGTCAGGATCCAGTAGCTGGGAGCTGAAACTATTCAGATTTACAGATTCAGATTGGAAATAAGACATCCATTTTTAACAGTTTGTAAAAATTGCACCAGCTTCCAGCATCAGATAGGTGTTTAAGATAGGAGGGATGAACCATGCTCTCAAGATGTGTGTCTCTCCTTTGGTTGTTGAGAGACCTCAGATAACCAGGGCAGATGTCTAAATTTCAGATGGATAAAGCTAGGTGAGATAAATCTGGGTTTCCTAAATTGAGATAATATTCTCTGTATTTCCTTGTTGCATAATAGCCACAGCAAACAACAGTTTAACTGTGGAACTTTGGAAAATTGCTCTGGAATACTGCTGTGCTTTTAATAACTGGGGTAAGTTTTGGAAGAATTAAACATCCCAAAGTATTTGACTACATCTGTGTAATGAAATGCATTCAGTTAGAAATGAGGATTACAGTCCATATGATTTTTAAATCACTCTTCAGTTTACCTCTAGAACAGAGCAGATCAGATTTGCTAAATCAAATCATCTGAATGGTATTTGCATGACTGGTTTCTAAAAGCATTAAATTGACAGAGAAGGGAGCATGAGTTATGCATTTAATACAGATTTGCTAATGATAATCATGGTCACACAACTTTCAGATTGTGTACCACAGAGATTTTTCATGATCTCACTTTTTCTTTTTCTTTCAATGTTTCTTTTTCAGGGCATAAAGATGGAGAATGTCACTGAGGCTCAGCAAATATATGGCTGTGAATCATTGCGTAAGATAGAAGGAAAATTCTCTGTGTTTGGAGGACTTCTGCCAAGGAATTTGGAGTGGGACCTAAGTTCCCTGTTTGTTTCCTAAAACAGGAGGAAAATGAATACACTTACATCTACTTTATGATTGTTTTCTACATAAGGAACCTAAACCACATGGGTACAAGAACATTTTAACCTCAGTCTTATATGAAAGTGGGAAAGTCTTCCACATGAAAAGGTTCTTGGTTATAACACAGAATTATTTAATTTTCAAAGGGTAAAATTGAGTTCACTCTCTCCCAGAAGACTTTTCTTAACAACCATTTTTAAAAAATCAGGCTCCACACTTTGTGCTGATTTCATGATTCTTGTTTCTTTAGGTACCTGTATCCCAAATTTATGGCCTTGTGGTCAGAAAAGTGCCTTAGGAAATGGAAAAAGTGTGTAGGAGATTGTCTAAGTCTAGGAGAATTGAAACTCCCAGTTTTGGCAGGTAACAAGCTGGGCTGCATATGTTTAAAGCCACTGAGAAAATATCTCCTCCTTTCTATTTTGCCATGTGTAAAACTCCAGAAAGAAATGGGAAGTCAGGTAAATATGCAATTTAGTGACTGCAAACATCCTTTTCTCTAGGCTTACCTGGCTTCTTATAGACAGAAAATTTTCTTTTTATTGTATCAGGTCATCTTGGATGATTGCACAAACTACAGTCTTATTTGCACACAAATATTACTATATATGAATGATCTATATACTATTTATTTATTTATTTATTTAATGACAATGCTTTTGATATTCTCTACTTTTTCTCCTGAAATCACCTTTTGCATCTGGATCCCTGACACTATAGGCTGCAAATACAAAGCAGACTCCAAGCTTTCCCTTGTCTCCATTCTACAGTCATGGAATAAAAGTATTAATTTGGTCATTTGGGGCTAGGTATTCTTCTAGCAAATTGTTTAGAAATATATCTCTCAGGTGGTTTTGGTTGCAGTTGTCTATAATGCAATTAATAGAGGAGATTGTTTTAAAATAATTATTATTTGCATTCTCTAAATAAAGGTGCTTGAAAAGAAAATATCCTGCTTTTCAGAGCACAGGACTTCACAGCCACCTAAAAAAGAGTAGACACCTAAAATCAACAGTCTGCTTTTAATGTTTTGGCTTGCATTACCAAAAAACCCAAAATCTTTATGAGCAATAATGTATTCTAAAATAAATGTTCAAAGCCTGCTAAGATACTCAGAATGCTTCATCCTTCAGCCACTTAATTGATGCAGCCAAAGCCACAGTGATCAGCTGATGCAAGATTTGGAAGAGTTTATTTCTGTATGGATTTGCAAGCAGCCCTTACATTGACACTGAAAGTGTGACTATTAGAGTTTTGCAAGGTGTGGAAGGATCCCTATAGCTGACTTCTACTGTCTCTGTGGTGACCTGGGATGGATATGGAGATTCTCCCACAGTCCTATCATTTGCAGAAATGACAAGTCCCTTCTTCTTAAGGTAAATATCAGGATTAGAATGGTAACAGCTTTGCTCTGATGGAACAGCTCTTTGGAACATCCTTATGTATTTAAATAATATTTTTAATATATAAGAAAATAGTGCCTCCACAGTGCCACATGGGAAAAAAAAAAAACAAAACCATTTTTTTCCTAAGAAAATGAAAATTTTATGGAAGTGTATTAAAATTGACTTTCAATGGGCTGAACAAGGTACAAATCACAGAGAACATCAGGATGTAATTACACACTCACAGAGAAGTCTACCATGAAAAGGAGAGGTTTTGTTGTAGTTTTCCCCCCTGAAAAATGAAAATGACAAGCTCAAATTATGACGTCTACTGTGCACAATCAAGTGTGAGGAAATACCAGCTTACGAATCATTAACAGCCCCAGTCTCATGAACAGAGCATTATCAGCTCTGTGAGTCTGAACAAAGCAATTGTCAGCTGCCACCCTCTCTCAGCCAGACAATTAAAAATTTCATCTAGCTCAAAGTGAAGAAGTGAGATTAAACTCAGCAGTGCTCTTGCCCAGCAGATGCTGACAGGTCTGTTACCCTGCCCAAGTGCAGCCCCTTCCAGGGGACACGCAGGAAGATCAGCATTAGCATTCAGGGGTGGGCTGGGCAGAGCCCTGGGCATGGCCATGAGGACACCTGGAAGGTTATTCTGGGCAAGCCCTGCCCTGCTGGTGAGGTGAGGGTGAGAGGAGTGCAGCAGAGGCAACATCTGCCTTGAAATCAAGCCAGCTTGGAGACCATGGAAGTGGTTTGAGGCAGATGGGACTCATTTCACTGCTGTTTAAAAAAAAAAAAAAAAAAAAAAAAAAAAAAAAAAAAAAAAAAAAGAAAAAGTAAGCAGCTTGTTGGGAAATTATTCATTGGTATCCTTGTTACCTGTGCAGCTCAGCAGAGATGAGGAACCCTCCAGCTGGTGATCCACCCTCTTCCATGTGCAGGCTGTGTGTGTAAATGCATTTGCAGTTGCACTTCTATTTTATTTCCTTGTAAGCCTTTCAGCTTTCCTGCTAGGGAAGAAAAGTCTCTCTGTGCTGCTTAATCCCCTAAAATATCAAAGCACAGCACCAAAGAGGATCTAGGCCTTACCTTACTGCGTTCAAGTTTATCCATCTGTGAAATTAGTATAATAGCATTGTTCTGCCTCACAGGGATATTGTGTGTCTGCTTGTTTCTAAAGTGATGCTCCAGGCATGTTTTGAAATGCTTTCAGTTTCCAAAGTGCTTCATTGGCCTTGGACAATAAGAAGAATGTGTTAACTTTGATTGTCAGAGACAATAGATTCCTGCACTAGGCTGTGAGTCAAGGGCTGAGCTGGACCTGGGAAGGCTTTTGGCTGCTGCAGGGGACCACTGACATAGAATCAAAGAATGGTTTGGATTGAAAAAGGCCTCAGAGATCATCCACCCTCCTGCCATGGCCAGGGACACCTCCCACTATCCCAAGTTGCTCCAAGCCCCATCCAACCTGGCCTTGAACACTTTTAGGGATGGGGCAGCTGTTTTGGACAAGCAGCTGCAATTCTTCATCACTCTCACCACAAACGATTTCTTGCTAATATCTAATTTAACCCTGCCCCATTTTGAAGCCATTGCAGCCCCACTGCTGTTCCCATCTCACATTTTGTTCAGCAGCACAGGCCTTTGCAGCAGAGCTCACAGGGGTGTGCAGACCTTCCCTTCTCTTGTGCAAAAACACTTGGAAGACCCTTAGGAAACAGCATCATTAAGCTGAGTGCTGAATGGAGAATTACAAGTATTTTGGCAGCCATGACTGCAGGAGGGTGTGTTAAAAAACAACCATCCTCTGAGAGACCCCAAGATCAACACAAAGACCTTTTTTTTTTTTTTTTCAACTGAAAAAATAGGTTGGAACCCACCTGTCACACAATAAGCTGAATCTATGAGTCAGCCTCATTTCCTGATAAGTGTTTTATGTTGCTAACATTCAATTACACTGGAAGTTATTTAGGGCAGAATAGATGTTTATGCCTGTGAAAGTTTAGTGCAGCGAGACATTTGTTCTGAAGCTACTGGAAGATGAATAATGGTGCTAATAACAATAACACATTTAAATCAGAAAGTGCATTTGTTCATTTGTATCCTTAGGTCTCTGATCATCGCTTCTCAAGATCTTCTTGCTCTGTATTTTTACTTAATGGAACTGTGTTCCTGAGACAAGCTGCTCTGAAGGCTGTTTACTTAATAAGTGAGTTGCCTGACTGAGTCAGAGCTGAGAGAGAAAAGGAGAGAGAAAACACCAGCCAGCTGAAAAGCCAGGAGAAAGCAGCAGAGAAAGATGGTTTTGTAACCCATAGCTCCCTTTGGGCTATTCATGCAAAATTGTTTATTTCACTTCTGCAAAACTGGGTCTCCCTTTATTTGGAATGACATTTCTGCTGATTTCAAGGTATTTATAGCATGCAGACATTCTGTTTGATTCACTCTGTATTCCTTATTGACACAATAATGCTGATCCCCTTGGTATTCAATGTAAGAACAACACGTGGGTTTCTCTTGGAACATTGGGGAGCTCAGTATCACTAACCTCAACTTTAGATAAGTGATTAGTCTCTTCTCTTCTTGAAGCTCCAATGTAAAAAAAAAAATCAGGTTTTCAGAACTACAGAACTAATCCTATTTGTTTTCCATCTTCCTTTAACTATTGTTTTGCATTTTCATACTTTTTTTTGTGGATGGCAAGAAGCAGAAGCTAATCTTTTACTAAATAAAAATTGATTCTTGCATAACAGGACTCCTGGAGCTAGGCGTGTTGGAATAAAAAGAAAAGCAAATTTTGAGCCTGAAGAGCAACAGTAGCATCATATCATTAAATTCATGTCAGCTGAGAGTTTGAAGTAATATTTCAAAGGAACTGAAAGTTTCTAAGAGATTAAGTTCTATTAATGAAAGCAATTAGATATTTATGTATCATTTGTGTCTAGGAGAAAATTAGGGACACAAGCAATTTCCTAGGAGATATGTGTTGTGGGGTTTTTAAAGATTTTAACTAGGAGTATTGTGCTGCTGTAGCCATGTAACCACCTCTGAAAACCTTGGATTTTCAGCTTGATCATAATTTTACATTTAATTCCAATCTGTTCCAAAGATTGCAAGTGAACCCTCATCCTAGAGAGTCAGCCCCACTGAGTACCTGGCATTTAATTGGTTAAAACGATTTTTTGGAGTGACTTGCACCTGTTTTCCAAACCTGTTTTTCCCTATATACTTTTGGGAGTGTTTTTTGGTACCAAGCTAAAGAAAGAAACATTAGAATTTTAAATTGGGCTTTCAGCTTGAAATTCAGTCCCTTCATTTGGAGTGTCTTATTAATTTAGGGATTTAGATATGAGTCTAATTCACAGCAAATATTCCATACAGCACATATCTAACACTCTGTACAGGGAGTAAAAGAAAAACGTGGTATGAGTAGTCAGAGCAATTTTAACTATTCAAATGACTAATAATTGTTCTTTTGTTGCAGGGTCATGTGAATGTTCAGTTCTTCACTTTAGGCTTCATTGACACTACATCTGTTTTGTGTGAATTTTTCCATATTCTGTTTTATCTTCAAATCTGATGACAACCATCTTAGACTGTAGATTAATCATTTAATATATTGCTTTTATTTTACCTGGATTAGTGGTAAAGCCATATTTGCTGAACTGAAGTGTATTAATCAGATCTCAGAGAACATTTTTTTTCTGCCTGTAAGATCTGCATATTTAAATTTCATTTGCTCTCTGAGAAACCTGTCAAAGTCTTTTATTATATCTTTAACATCCTTTCACTCAAATTAAATATATTCCATTATATCTTCAGTGAAGTAGAAATACTCTGAGACTTGCACAAGTTTTAATTGAACATTTTTAAAAGTATATCTAATGCCAAAAATGGTTTAAGTAACAGATTTTTTTCTCCTTTTAGTCATAAAAATAGCTACTGGAATGATAAAGTCTTGATTGTCCAATAGGTTTAATTTAAAAGTTTCCTTCTCATGGTGCATGAGTCCTAGATCTCTGAAAATAATTTCAAACTTATATCCCAAATTCCTAAATATTCGGACAGAGCAGCAGATGATGAAAATTAAAACTCTGATGTTTAAATTAGGTTCTAAATATGCTACTATTATATTTAAAACTTAGCATCTGGAGAAACCACCAGACTTTCTTTTATTGCTCACATCTTTCAGTTTTTATAATCTGGTACGTCTCTCACAGCTGATCATAAGTGTTAGGGATCATCAAAAAAAGGATTTTTAAAAAGCTGAAAAAACTCTGCTCTTCTCTATGTTGTCTCTTTTGTGAAATTCTTTAATTAAAATATTTACCAGCAAAGCTACCAAAATCAATATAAAATTATAAATATTTCATACACTCCACACAGACTTTAAAAAATGGTTTTTTCCTTCATATACTGGGAATATTCATTAGGTCTGAGATAAATATTAATTTCATATGAAATTCTTAATGCGAGAAAGAGAAAGTTTTCCAAATAACTGACATATTTCCTATGTAAAGAAAACAACCATCCTTAGATATGTGTTTGTTTCAGCACTACAATTGTTGTTTGGTGCCCAGTGACAGGACCAGAGGATGGTCCCATGGGTACAAAATGGTCAAATGGGTACAAAACCAAAACACAGGATGTTCCTTCTGGACATGGAGGAAATACTTTTTAACTGAGAGAGTGACCAAGCACTGGTGGAGGTTGCCCAGAGAGGTGATGGAATCTCCTACCCTGGAGATATTCAAAAGTCATGTGGACGTGGTCCTGGGCCACTGGCCCTGCTTGGGCAGGGGGATTGGACCCCTTGTCCTCCCAAGGTCCCTTCCAAATGGAGCCACTCTGTGATTCCTTTGGTATGGGATTACATAAAAAAGTCGTATTTAGTGCCTCCATTCAAAGAGTGCAGAGCAAAGCAAAATGATCAGGAGTGTCCATTGATCCTGGGTGCAATCAGAGATGAGAAAACTGAAGAATCACAGAAGGGTCTGGGTTAGAAGGGAATTTAAAAATGATCTGGTTCCAAGACAATTGCCATGGGCAGGGATGCCACCCACTGTCCCAGGTTGCTCCAAGCCCCATCCAACCTGAGAACTTCCAGGGATGGGGCAGCCACAGCTTCTCTGGGCACCCTGTGCCAGAATGTCACCACCTCACAGAAAAGATTTCTTACTAATTTCTCACGGATATCCAATCTAAACACACTGTTTTTCCATTCAAAGCCAAAGCTTTTTCCCTTTTGGAAGCTTTCTGTGTATCTTTGCTGTCAAAGAGGATAAATAAAAATTGCATTAAATGTTGCATTCTGTTTTTGTTTATGCTCTATGAGCAAAGAGAACCTGATTTTCCCAGGAGTTTTCTTTGCCCTGCTGAGGATCACACAGACATTTAGTGGCAGATCTATCTCAAACATAGAGAGCTCTCTTTTGGAATTCACTATATGCCTAAATTGTACTTTATTGTGGTGATTTTGTAATGCTGCTGCTTCAACTTCCCTTTGTCCTTCAATGGAACTCCTCAACATTTTACACCGGGTCATTTTATTAATGAACTCTGCCTTCATACCTTCCTACATCCCTGCAAGCAACTTCCATCTGTTAATCCTTGTAGTGAAATGAGACAGTCCTGCCCCAAGGACATGGGCACAGGGATGCTGTGGGCTGGAGACACAGTAATGTCTCCTGAGCTGCCAAAATCATGAGATTTTAGGGACCTCTCTGCACTGAGAGGTGTGTCCAAGAGACTCTCACAGCATCAATATGTTATCCATCTACCTGAGGCAGGTAGGAGGAAAAAAAAGCCAAGAGAGTTGCAATGTAAAACTTCAGCCTAGCTGAAGACCTTTGCCAGCTAACTGTCTGGCAGGAAGGAATTAATAAAGATTTCACAGTTCATGAGTGGGATTCATCTCACCTAACTTTAGGCATGGAAGTGTGAGTTATCAAAGCCTGTTAGTCACTCAGGAATAACAGGCTGAGCTTTTCTTAAAATAAAGAAAAAAAAGGCAGTTCCAGAAGGCAGTTTAGACAAGTGCTTGGGAAAGCTGGAATGAATCACACACTGGAATGCCCATTTCTCTCCATTCACAAGAGGAGGCAGCTGAATGACTGCTCCAGAAGTCTCCACGTGAACTTGAGTCCCTTCAAAGACAATGGAGCAAAATTGGCCCCTTCTAAATACAATTCATCCAGCTGAATGCATGCAGATGATTCACAGGCTCCACGTGGCTTTTCCTCAATGACTATTCAGGAGCCTGGGGAGATTCCTCAAAGATCTCTGTGCTGCAATGTTTCATTCACTTAATGAATCCCACCAGGACTCTTACCATGAATTGGGCCCAGAGTTATTCTTTTTTTTTCCCTTCATTTTCCAGTCATATAGGAAGATTGTGGTTCAGCTAAATGTGATATCCAGGGTTCCTGGATCCTAAAGGGGCATCTCAACACGTTTTGTGTTGTCTTCACTTTGCTTTACTCTCCCTCAAGTGCTGCTGCTGCCATCTGACAGGATGCATTCCTTCCTACCCTGTGACTTTAGGAACCACATATTTTCAGCACTTTACCCATTTCCTCCCTAATCCTGTCATCCTAATCCTGTCATCCTGCCCGTCCTGGCTCTCAGCTCCATTGTTCAACCACTCTATATCTCACTGGTTTACATTCACTCAGATTTGCTGGTCTATTCCACTTTGACCCTGTTGCTGGTTCAAGTAAATTCTTATCTGTGTTTCTCTCCTCTTGCACCAGTTGCCATTAAATAACTACCTGTATCTCAGAGCTCATAATTTAGAAATACTGTGTAGATACAGGAGGTTGAGCCTACCCTTGCTTTTATGTGGTATGCAACATCCACATCAGAAGTGTCTTTGTTTTGGATCACAGAACAACCAAGTTTTGGCTTCAGTTAGGACAGGATAGTAGAACTACTGGAGTATGTCCCAAAATGTATGATATGAATAAAATTAAATAAATTAATAAACCCTAAACGTGCTGAAAATTGCTTATTTCCTCCAGAAACAAATTATTGTAGGTGGTTTTGCCTCAGAGATATAATATAGATGTCTGGAAATGTTTGAATTACAACTGTCACATCTCTTTCCTCTGTTATGCACAGAATAATAATTTGCAGTTCTACATTTTCACTCATAGGTGGCGATAGAAAATTGATATATTATTTACCATGCTTTTGCTTAAAGATGCTCCACAGAGACTAGAGAAAGCATAATGAACTTTTCCAGACATTTAAAGTGATGGGTTTTTCTTGTTTTGTGGACTAGGACATTTGTAGAGGTTCATTTAAAATTTTCTCTGCACATCAAATATACCATATGTACCTCTCCAGACAAATATATAGGAGGAAGTCAGCCTTTGTCTCCTTAGCTTCTTCTTTCTTGCTTTTTCTTGCTTTTCCTTTCCCTTTCTTTCTCTTTCTTTCTCTTTATTTTTCTTTCTTGCTTGCTTTTCTTGCTTTCTTGCTTTCTTTTTCTTTTTCCTTTTTTCCTTTTTTCACTTTTTCATTTTCTTTTCTTTTTATACAATTTTCTCTCCTTTCTGCATACACACCTGCCAGCTTGCCTTCTTCCTTCCTTTCCTCTCTCTCTCTTTCTCTCTCACTATGCATTCCTCCTTATTTTCTTCTCCCAACTTCATTCCCTCCCTCTTTTCCTTACTAGAAAAAGAATCAGCAGTTGTTTTGACTGTTTTGTCTCTCTTGAATTCCAAATGAAATTGGTCCAAGGGAGCTCTCTGGATCCAGGTCCTCTGTGTGTGCTCACAGATGCTGGTACCTTTCTCTTTCCCTCCTGTATCTGAAAACATAAATGGTAGTTCCCAGTGACAATACCAATATGTTCACTTTCCAATTCACAGCTGTCAGAATGATGCAATAAAAAAACACCCTGAACTTTATGGTAAATGCCTCAGGGTAAATGTAGCTCACATATGCCATTACAGTATCTCTTTGTTTTGTTCCTTGGAATATAAATGCCTTCATCTTGAAATACCTTCACATTATCTTCAGCTCAGAAAAGAAAAGGTAAAAAACCTCCTTTAAAACAAAATACACTAAATCTGCTTGTTCTACCTAACAGGTGATCAAACTGGAAGGTATTCACAGTGCTTAAATCAAAACATTTCACCCAGGATGGAAATCACACCCTAAACTTCCTTATGGTCAGAATCCTATTTGGTGACTGAACTTGCCCTCTGGCACAGTCACAGGGCCCACTGGGAAAAATCTGCCTATCACATCAATAAAATTAAAATTACTGATTTGGGTATATATACATACTTATATATACACCTTCATCATTTCAGAATTCTAGTTAGAATATTAGATGGACACAGATCTCTTGGCACTTAACTAAGGCACAAAAGTTAGGACAATAGTTGTACAAACCTTTTTACAGAGGATGGATAGAGATTTTAAGAGAGCAAGTCAGACCTGAGCTGGGCTAACTCAAATTTCCAGCTGATCCAGCAATTATATATGTCCAAATAAAGCAAAAATACATCAAGATTTACATTTCACAAGCATAAACTTGTAATAGGCAAAGCATCTTTCAGCCATTCCCACTGTTCTACTTCCTACATTAATTTTAAGATTCAATCTTCCTGTTGCTAAACCAGAACAAATCTGACAGATGAGTTACTTTGGAATCACATTTCCCACTGTGAACAGCTCTGGAAGTTTTATAATGAAGAGGCCCTAATAGACTCAATCAAAACCTTGAAGAGAATTTTCTTCCTGACTTGGCACTGAGGGCTGAGTTGATCTTATTAATTTTGTCCTCAAATGTACACTAAAACCCTTCTGTGGAAGGTTTTATTTTGGTTTTGTTTCTTTCTTCCTGTATAAAATATTGTGTGATTCAATTTTCAGAGCATGAACAAGATGATAAGAAAATATTCCTAGGGTGGACTTTCCTCTCTTGTGTCTCCTGGAAACAAACAATTCCAGGCTCCAGTAAGGGAGTTCTCTCAGCCCTTGGTGGCCACCTCTTGCCCAGTCCAGCTGTTCCTTGCTCCTCAACCAGTTCTCAGACCAATTTTAGGGCAGCTTAGTAATTTTGTGACTGTTTTGATATGTTCTGCAATCACCTTTTTTTTTCAAGAGCTCATGGGAAGTCTATTTACATGGATCTTGGTGTGGAGGATCAACTCCAAGACAAAACAACGCTCTGCTGGAGAGGCAGACAATACACAAATGCCTACCTACAAAAAAATGTGCATAAACTCTGCTCTCACTGGGGCTCATCAGCACAGTCCAGCTGCTTCTTGTTTACAGTGAGGGCAACGTTTTCCCTTACTGGAATAAATATGGACAGTCTTTTGTAACAAACATGAGAGCTCCCAAGAGCTCTTTCAACAAATATTGAGAAAGTTATGGCAGTGAAGACAGAATGAAGAAATGAATCTGAGCTGGGGTTTCAGCTCCACTCTTAAGTCCAAACTTATATTTAGATTTCTGGGTTTAGTGCTTCTCTAGGAAAAGCCGTGCTGTTCTGGTGATCGAGCTGAGACCCTAATTAGCAATATTTTTTGCTCAGCTTTCATATTCATCTTTCAAACTTATGAATGTACAGATAATGAAAGTCTTAAGCGAACTCATTATTCACTTATTAATATTAATGTATTTCTTCAGCAAACAACTTTTATCAGTGTTTTGTCAAAATAAGGGATGGTGAGTATTAATACAATATCTATAATTTGGGCCACACTACTTTCCAGCTATGAGTAGAAGGAGAAAAAGTCTGAAAAGGGGAGGACAAAGATAGAATTAAATGGATTTAGTACAGAAATTATGACATTTTAAGCACTGTTTTCTAATTCTTCCCCCACTCCCAATCCTTTGTTCTTTCCCCTTTATGTTTCCTCAACTCTCACGTTTAAAATTAGAAAAAATCTGGATTAAAAAAAAAGTTCACTTTTCTCAGAAGTTTTATAATTTTTCCTAAATTCCTAGGAAAAGCAACATTTTTTAGCAGCAAGTAAAAATAAACTGTCCTCAAAGAATGCAAATTCTTGACTCCAAAATATCACTCTGTAAAGAAATTTTGGTTTCCTTTCACACTCATGGGCTTCAGATCCCTGGAATATCTGAGTAAAATGAATAGGTAACAGATATGAAGGTCTAGAAATTTAAATTTTCAATTCATACATTACCTAGTGTTGAAGTAATTTCGCTACTTTACAACTTTTTATTTAGTTCTGAAGAAACCATTTATTTTTGTTATAATTATATATTTTCTTCAAAATCTCCTTCACTGCAGAATTTTCCTTTTTTTTAAGATATAGTTTTAAAGGAGCAGCACAAATGTCATCTTTCAAGGTGTGCAGAAACTTCGTTGGAGGTTAAAGAATCATATTTGTAAGCTTCTTTCAGGGTTTTTTTTTTTGGTTTTTTTTTTTTTTTTTTTTGTTTTTTGCTTGTTTATTTGTTATTTTGTTTTGTTTGGGTTTTTTTACATAAATTTCTGGTCCTCACTTTTTGCTTCAAGAAAACTAAGTTTCTTGGCCCTTTGGAATACAGTTTACTCTTGGAATATATGAGTTATTGGAGTCTCAGCATGCTAAAAATGAGCTAAAATGTTCCTCACAAGTTATGTTTAAGTTATTTTTAATCTTTAGGCAATCTTTCAGTCATCCTGAGCTTCTGACCTTCCTCTAGCTGTGAACAGGTGCTCAAGGAGGTTACATTATTAATATCAATAAGTCCAACATTTTTCTTCAATAAAAACTCTTTAATAGAATTTTGATAATGTGAAAAACCTCCTGTTAAGATAAGAGGAGAAAAATAAAGAACTAGCCCAAAGATCTGTTTATCTCATGTTCAATTAGAAAATGTCTTTTCAAGGAAGGATTTTCTTCCCTCAGCTATAAAATAGGCCCAGATTTACCACTAGGAAAAAACCCCTTAGGGATTTTCTTTGCTTCATTTTCACCCTGCAAATTGCTTTCAGATTTTTGCTTGGCTTTGAAAGGATATATGTTTAAAAATCTATATATGCTTAAAGATGTGGATTGTCAGGGAAAGGGGAAAAAAAAGAAGAATAATAAAAAAAGAAAACAAAAAAAGAGGGTTGTTCTGTGAAAATAACTCATGGAAATGTTTGAATTTTAGGTTAGCTTCCTGGCTGTGTGGGAAACTAGATAACTAAATGACAACACATTTAAATGATTCTCGAGTTTCTAAAGAATCAGCTCTTAATTCAAGGTCAATGCCTTGATGTTTTTGTAAGTTTGAACCCACAGCAGCTTATTCTGGTTTTTAAAATCCCTGCCAGGATTCACTGTTTAATGGGATTTGATGGAAGTCAATGGAAAAGCCATAAGAGGGGTTTTTAAACTAAGCATGGGTACCTTAACCCTGCTCAAAGGGTGGTGGGCTTGTCAAGAACCTTGATTATGTCCCACTCACACTCTGTAAAGTGACCATTACTCATCTAAAAAGAAATCTCAAGCTGTGCCTGCTCCTGAAGACAGAGATTCCCTGCTTTAGCTTTAGGAATTGGTCAATGATTTGATTTATTATGAAGCATTAGAGGAAGGGCTCCTGCAATAAAAGGCAGAAATTAAGCAACAATCTCGAGGTTGCATCTTGTTTTTTTCCCTTAGTAACACATTTATTGAAACACAAAACTCTGCAGGGTGGAGAGTGCACTTTTGCAAATGTGCTGGCCTTTCCAAATTGAGTAAAAGTGTGCAAATTTTAGAAGTGATAAAGCACCTGCAATAACCACTAAAACCTAAGGAACCTGTGGGTGTTCAACATTTGTTTTATAACTTCACTTCCATTTAAGTTTTGAAGGTGTAAGAGCTGTTTGAGGCACCAAGAAGGAGATTTTAAATGCACCTTTACTATATGTAGGAACAGAACACCACCACAGAAGCTGGTGTGATCTGTATTTCAAAATCTCTGGCTAGATTATACTAAAATTTAAAAAATCTCAGTCAAAACCAATCCCCCAAAACATCTAAGTTTTATTTACAGTAATTTACAGTAAGTAAAAAGAAATAAATAAAAAGAAAGGTGGAATGGTGATTAGATGCAGAAAATGCAGAGAATGAGGGGGCTGATAAACAGATTATGGCAATAACACAGAAAAAAAGAAGATTTTGTGTCTTCAGCAAGAAGTCAGTGCATCATTTTGCTAAAGGGGCAGAGAGACAAAGGGACCTGAAAGTGTGACCAGTATGAGGAAAAGAGAAACTGGAGACCTTCATAAAAGGTGCCACAATTAGAGGTCAGCAAATGTAAATGAAAACTTTATTTCTGGGTGTCAGCAGAGATTTTACCTGATTGTGTTCAGTGCTGTCCCCAGTCCTGTGTTTGTCTAATTAAAAGACACTAATTTAAATACATCATAGTTGGTTTGCACCACATAGGGTCAATCACAGCTGCTAAAACCTTTTTCTACAATTTAGCCTACAGCAAAATGTAAGAATTCATGCCCCCAGCATTCCTGCAGTCAGGGATATCTTGGGTTGCTATTGTGTCAACATGATGAAAGTGTTACAGATTTGTCTTTAATATTACAAAGTAGCTCTAAAAAGACAATGATTTAACTGGAGG
Source organism: Oenanthe melanoleuca (assembly GCF_029582105.1). NCBI lineage: Eukaryota > Metazoa > Chordata > Aves > Passeriformes > Muscicapidae > Oenanthe > Oenanthe melanoleuca. Next base: position 64,846,932 of record NC_079334.1, read on the forward strand.
GGTACATTCATGTCGGCAGTACAGTGACAAAATGGTTAAGAAACAAAAAATGCAACAGAAAGAGCAATCATTGCATTTTCTTAAAGAAAACAATAATAAAAAAAAAAAGTTCCAAGCTCTGGAGCCTAGTCAAGCTGAATTAGAGTCAATAAACCTTTCTTTCCTAACAAAGAGAAATGTAAGAAAGCAGAAATTGTGGCAATAGTTTTAGGAATAAATGGTTTTAGCTGGAGCTAGAAAAGCAGGAAAGCAGCTGAAAAGCTGCTCTGAGCAATGGAGTTGGGTATGAAACAGTGTCAAAGTCACACTGGAAAGACACCACTAGGAACCAATGCAGGGTAATACCTGTAGACTGTAGCTGTGACCCAGATTGTTAAAATGAGAAGGGAATTAGGCACAGATATTCTGCTGAAATTCAATTTCTTCTGAGTTTACCTTCTTTTCATTTGGGGTCTGATAGTTATTGCTTTTTCTGTTTACCTCTTTTCAGAAAAACCCACAATGTTTGAGTTGATCTGAACTGAGACACTTTTTTTCCCCTTGTTAAAAGTCAGATAAAGGTTTGCCTCATCTAAAAACACAGCATTTTCCTTTTAAAATAAAGTCCTGAGTCAGAAATGTGAGAGTATTTGAGTCTTGTCTTGCACTTGCAAGCACAGGGTATCAGATGCTAAAATTCACTTTTCTCCTTCCCTAATCTGAATCATCCTGTCCATCCTGTTAGGGGCAGGTCCATCCAGGCAGCTGAGTGTGCTGAAATCTCTTCTCCAGTGCCTGTTGCTTTCCTCCACTTGCATGAATGGTATTTTCAATGAGCTTAAAAAAAAACCAAATCAAACCAAACCAAACCAAACCAAACCAAATCAAACCAAACCAAACCAAACCAAACCAAACCAAACCAAACCAAACCAAACCAAACCAAACCAAACCAAACCAAACAAAACAAAACAAAACAAAACAAAACAAAAAAAACCAAAAAAAAAACCAAAACAAAACAAAAACGAGGCTTCCATCACACTACTGATTGGACTGTCCAAGAGGAACTCAAATCTATGTCACACATCTCATACTAATTCATTTTTAACTACTTTGTACAGAGAAAATCAATATCAGTACTGATATTGATATCAGTATTGAAATATCAGCCCCCCCTGGTCAAAGTAAGTGGTCATTCCAAGAAATTTATTAATCTGAGGAGGATTTCAGAGTCCCTGATTCTCTGGGTCAATATCTTCCATCAAGATGAGGTGAGACTGCACCCTCCAGTGTGAAATTTTCTAAGGTAACTAATTTTGGGATTTACAAAGAGCAGAGAATAAGGAAGTTGAAATGAAAAGGAGAGCTTTAGCCACCTCAGAAGAAAGTAGGAGATCATCTGTGTTGGGGGGAACTTGATTTGAAGGACAATATAGGCATGAGTATCCAAAACTTTTGGATCATAAGCTGTGCCAGGAAAGGTTAAGCTGCACATTAGGAAGAATTTCTTCACAGGAAGGATGATTAGGCATTGGAATGGGCTGCCCAGGGAGGTGGTGGAATCACCATCCCTGGAGTTGTTTAAGGGGAGCCTGGATGTGGCACTCCCTCTGGATGACAAGGTGATGACCAGCCACAGGTTGGACTCCATGATCTCAGAGGCCTTTTCCAACCTAATTGATTCTGTGTGAAAAAAACACTTCTTACTGCCAGCCTGATCCTCAGGTACATCAGATGGAGGATTCTGAGCCATCTCATGTATTGATATGATGAAACATGGAAGTCCTAAATAGTTTTCCTGCAGTGTCTGCATGTCTAAGCTCCTGGTGTAGTCAAAGAATGCACATTGAAAATTCAATGGATTCTAGAACTTGGTAAATTTGCCTAAATGAATGTGTCAATTGCCTTTTGAGGTTCCCTTATGGACCCAAATTGGTTTCCTCTGCATAGGATTTGTGTCTTCTACAAGGTCTGTGTCATGTTTGTCCCAGCTATGTACAGGTTACAAATCCTCTAGCATGTCTCCATGACTGGACACAGTGATATTGGTGATGGTCAGATTATTCAGCTCACCCTGAAGCAGTTATCTAGGACAGCATCCAGGTGCCTAAATTCAGTCTTGTATAATTTTAGATTCTGAAAAGTGTCTTGCTTGGCCTCTAGCTTCTGCTTCACAGTGATGTCACCTCCCATAAATCCTGTTTCATATTTCCCAGTCCATAGGAATGCCATAGGCATAATGCCCCAGATATTTAAGTTTCAGAAAGCTTAAACAGCTGAATTCTACTCTTCATGAAAAGTTTTCTGGATACAATGATTATCAGCTGTACCTATCAGGAGATTAAATACTCAATTCACATTGGCATACTTAAATATATGTTATTTAATCTTAAATGGGATCCCACTCTAGGAATCACTCATGGATCATTAGAATTCTATATGTTAACATCCAGCATGCTGGCTACCAGAAAAAAGTCACTTTCATTCCTATTTCCAGCAAAGTTCTTGCTAGAGACATCTTGTTTTCATTGGAGAATGCAGAAATTGACTACTTGATTGAAATTGAATTGAATAGGTTTATACAGACCGTAGTTAATTCTTTTAGCAACAGAATTGGGTGTATATTGCAAACCAAGAGAAGCTTGTAGATGAAGTTTCACTGAAGGTAATTCCTGGAGATAGGAAACCAATCTTAGATAGCAAAATGTTTATCAGGACTGCATTTATCAGGACCACTTATCTTAGTGCAAAGCTTCTTGTAAATAACATATAAATAAATTAAAACATATTTGAAGGAAAAAATGTTCACTTTCTGTTAAGTGTCAAATAATGGGATTTTTCTCAACACCCATTTTTCATGGGAAACCCCTTTGCTTTTTTCAATTTCCATTACATTTAGATTGCTAGAAATGTTCAATTAAAGTAGTGGACTTGATCCCTCCTAAGCCAGTACCAATGATATGTAAAATATCCAGTGCATCATTCTCAGGTTGATGTTTTTCCTTTCCTTTCAATATACCAAGCAAAAAATGAAGAAAATATTTTTTAATCCATTGGTGGTTCTATCCAGCCATTCATCAGTGTCAAATGTCCCATTACAATTCAAGCTGATGGAGAAACCACCCAAAGTTTACTCTAAAATTGTAAATCAAAGTCATCATTTTGAAGTCAGGTCAGGTCATGGCACTGGAAGCATTGACCAGCTCAGGAACCTGTGTTCTCCTCCTTGTTAGGAACCAAGAGCAAATGACTGAACTCCTCATTCAGAAATTTTAAACTTGAGACAATATCACATGAAAGATCAGGGCAAACAACTTTACATTGATTTTTTTGGCCTAGAGACTATTGTTATAGTCAATCTAAAATTAGATCCTAGTCACTCAAAGAACAGGACATCTTTCTTTAAAAGAACTTTTTTAAAATCAGGTATTTAACATCTAATAGCAGGAGCAAAACTGAGAAAATGAAACATTTCTCTGCATATTCTTTCTTTTCTCTATAGGTGATAAGAAGACAAAAGCACCCTGATCCTAAAAAAAAGAAAATCAGATGTAGACTTGGATGGAATAGAATATATTCTATTTAGACTTGGATTGAAATAGGTAAGAGAGTTTGAATATGAAGGAGAGCTGTGGTCTTGGAACAAATTAAGAAAGAGGACGTTATTGGAAGAAAGATGTAAGTATCTTTCAAAGGGAGCTTTGTAATATTTGGAAGAATAAAAGAATCATTCAATACTTAACTAAAATGGATTGAGATTCCAGTCCTTTTGGGGCTTGTCTATCTCTAGCCTTAGTTACCGTGAAATTCCTTGACAACAGCAATAAAGCATTTACACTGCGAGTCTTGACTTTTGCCCACCTGAAACATTCTTCTCCTATTGACTCAGAAAGCTTTGGGGGCAAAAATTGTGTGAAGCAATGAGGCCATTCAATATTAGACAAAGGGATAAAGCATACAATACTGGAGACATATTTTCCCTTTCCCCATGAAATGTTTCATGTGAAAACTGCTTCTTTCAACACGGCAGACCTTGTGGGAAATGACCTGTACACTGGATAAGTTGACAGGCACAGTAGGGGATTTCATTACACCTCAGGATTTGACTGGCACAACCAGCTCTCTCTGGCTCTCTGTAACCCCTGGCAAGTGCTTGGAATTGAATCTGTAAATGTTAATCAATATTTCAGGCCTATTAAGTAAAGAAAGGCATTGTGGAAATCAAAGTGCTAACGGCTAGCATGATGCCCTGCACTGACTTCCAGACCATCAAAAACCTTGTAGGGAGCAAAAGAGCAAATATTTTAATAAAACAATTACCTCTACAATTTCAAACCTGCAGAAGAATGTTCCATCTCCAATCCCATCCCACTAACTTAATTTTCGTTTCAAACAGATCAGTGAACAGGAGCAACTCAGGACAGATATTTAATGAGTCTTCAAGGTGCTGTCCTAAGTCTTGGGATAGTAAAAGTGTTTAAAACATCTGCAAGCACATCCATTTCTTCTCAGAGATGAAATGGGGCAGAACTGTACCCAAAGCCTGAAGGAGTTTCACCGTTGATTTCAGTGGATGGAGACCCTGAGAGAAATTCATGGGTGGGACTGATTTAACACAGCTGGGGTTGTGCTGGTCACCTGAGGCTCAGCTGGGAGAGAAATGAGAACTTCTGGAGTGCAATTTATTTCATGCTAAAGCCAATGTCTGAAATAGGTCAAATGAATTGTGCCTTAAAGTCCTCTGGTCTCTGAAGTGATTGCAAAGAGAGCCACAGGTAGCCAAAGCAGCTAAGCAGTAGGATCCAAAGCCAGAGAAGATGAATCATCACATTCCTGTGAATTTTATGGTGCATAGACAAAACCAGACTGCAAAAGACAAGTGAAATTGTGCTACCCTCAGGCAAGGGTGTAAAAGGGTAACAAGGAAAAAAAAAAGTTAAATAATTTCAGGATTTTAAAGTGTGTCCCTGTGGTCAATGGGTCAATAGAAGTATATGTATGTAACAGAAAAACCCACTGAGTGAAAAAATTCTCTCTCCACAAAATGAAACAAAAATTCAGGCACAAAGTGGTAACTTGCTGCAGAATGAAATAGCAAGATTTGTTTTTTTAGAGTCCTTGTAGATGTGGGAGCTGAACACTGATATGGACAAGATTAATGCTTGTCAACTTTATAATCTTATCCTGCCTCTGAGAAGGGAAGCAGCCTCCAGTTTCTTTCCTTTGCCTTCAAGAATTTCAGGAGAAGCAGGTACTATGACCAATTAGCAAGGCTAGATGTAACTAATTGGAAGTTTGCAAGTTGTTAGTGAGCAAGTGTCTCCTGCAAAAGTGTATTCTCACTTCTTGGCAAGGCAATCACCATGCAGTGTTAGAAAACAAGTGGAGAAATTTTCAAACTCTTTCAGATTTAGCTTGAAATTTAAAAAATTGCCACTGGCAAATTTAAGATGGTGATGTATCCATCTCATTCTGACCAGTGAAGACAAGAGAACATTAACATTCCTTTACTGCTGTTGTATTGAAAGGAAATATGGAGTAAAAAACAAAAACAAAAAACCAAAAACAAACAAACAAAAAAAAACACAAAAAAAAAAAAAAGGAAGAAAATAAAAGACTGCTACTCATTTATTGAGATGCTGTGAGAAAAGTAAAGAAACTGGTGATGGATGGACAACTTGTGTAATTGCTGGATACCTGTGCTGTCCTATATCTATAAACAATCCTTTTATAAACTGGATAAGGCTTTTATTGGTTTATTGCATAGAGCTAAAATCCTCATAGGCAGGTCCTACTTTTCAAAACACAAATCTTTAAATTGAGTTTGATGGTAGATTGTGTTCTGTTCCTGGGAGTGGTATGACTAGTTGTTTTGGTGAATGAGTTTTGTGGATGTTTTTGGAAGGTGAAGAAGAAATATCAGGACCTCCTCAGAAGAGTCACAAAGGCTCTACAGCTCTGGAAAACTTAATTCCTTGCAACGATGGGCAAACCCTGCAGGATGTCTGGTGTTCACAGGAAACCTTTTGAGCTCCTGCCCACGAGCCCACAGACATCCAAAGGCACAGAAAGAGGCAGAGCACCATTCCTCCCTCTCATAGCCTCAGCCTCTGACTCTCCTGGTGAAACTTCAGCCCTAATAACTTTTTTTCATTTCATTTTCATGTTCTCTCTCCCTTGTTAAATAAAGCACCTGTTATTTAGAGCTCTCATCAGCCTGCTCCCAATCTAATGAGACTGCAGAAAGTTTGCCTGCAAACTCCCACTCCTTCTGTCAGCTTGATTGTCTGGGGATGCCTTGTGAAGCTATTCATGCTCTATCACCACCTCCTGCTTCCTCACCTTCTTTCCCCTCTCCTCAGCTGAGGCATGTGCTTGCCTGTCATCTCTCCTCATGTCATTCCTGCTGGGTTGTGTAAGACACAAAAGCTACAAAAGTACATTTAATTCACTAGTGTTGTAACATGGGCCTTCCTCCACAGTGCTTCAACTATCCCCACTGTCATTTGAGGATCTGTCATGTTTTCACAATGACAGAGCAAGTTGTCCCAGTGGTGCTCTGGTTTTCCTTTCTCTTCAGGTCTGGCTGAAAAATAGGAAGTCTGGAAAAGGCAGCTTTAAACCCCAATAAACAAGGAAGGGTTTTGAGGCTGTGCAATCAGGGTAGATCCCACAGTTTAGAGAATTAAAGGAATATTCCTCCAAGAGGACTGAGCCACTGATGGTGCCATATGTGAAACTGCTTCATGGGGATCAACAGAAAACGTTCTGTCAGGAAAGCTGTTGCTGAAAGTGCCATGAGAATGGAAAAGTTATCTCTGTGAAAGCTGACTGATGCATTGACAAGCACGTAGCAAGCCATAGAGTCACAGGATGATTTGGGCTGGAAGGAATATTAAACATCATCTTGTTGCAAGCCCCTTCCCATTGGCAGGGATCCCTTCCACTAGAGCAGGTTGCTCAGAGCTCTCTCCAAGCTGGATTTGAACATTTTCAGGAATGGGGCATCCATGTCTCTTCAGTGTCATGGATCTCAGGGATCCACATTAGGGATTGTGTCTGTGAGCTACCAGAGACATCCTGTGAGGGGAGCCCAGCACTGACATGCTGGCTATGGTGAAAATCTCACTTATTGACCTCCCTCAAACCCACGAGTCCACAAACACTCTCATTGGTACATTGTTCCTCATGGAATTTGGAAAGATCTGTCATGTGAATGCAAGCACCATTATAAATGAGAGGAGGCAGCAAAGTTTTCAGGGATCTGAAATACCTGAGATGAACATTTTTAGAGAAAACTTAATAAATGACTGGTAATGTTGGCATCAAAGTGGTAAGGCTCAAATAACCCACTTTTTAAGCCATAATAATGATAATTAACTCATGTTATTAAGCCATCAGATGCTGTTGCAGCCCAACAAAGCCATTCTTTCAGCATGCTGGACACAACAGCAATATTCCTCTGTAAACCATTCCCAGCTCTGATCACTCAACTCTCCCTGCCTGTCTAGAAACCTGTTCCTGCTTTCTTCCACCTATCTCTTCTTGCACCTAAGCCTTCTTGCTTGTCCCAGGCTTGCCTCCAACCTGGTGCCTGACCTAAATTAAGACTCTGGCATCCAAATCTGTCTTCTCTCCTCTTGCAAAATTGAGAATGTGTAAAGTTGGTATTTTATTTCTCTTAAAATGTAAGTTGACAAATCTCTATTTTGAGTTGCTCAGGGAGGTCTGACATGGTCTGAGTACTCCCACAGGAGCAGAATTGTCTGGCCAAGTGAGGTGGAAGTACCTAACCTAAGGCTCATGAGCTGCAGGGCAGATTGGATGGAGAACTACTTTTTACAGAATGTAGGTTTCAGTTTCTTGAATCACTTATTGTCAAGCACACAGAAAGATAAGCAGAGTTGTAAAGTGGATGAAGTGGTAAATAGTGCAGATATGCTGCCAAATTCCATGGAATATACTGGGCTTGGCAGTCTTCAACCCTCCTGAGATTCATTTGTGCACAAGGAGAACATCCTCCTCTCTTCATGACTCAGAACTGTTGAAAGAAGAACTTTGTAATACAGATACCACACTTGTTGGTACTAGGGATGCTGTGGGACACAAATCAGTGATTGTAAGATTAAAATGTGCATGCAGCATTTAACTAGGGGTCTGTTTATACAAGCATTTGATTTTAAATTCTGACTCATTTATACCAACAAGGAATAGAGACCCCTAAGGTGAGAGGAACAGCCAAGTGACACTGAGATGAGTTTAGGTGAAGATGAGTTTGTGTGAAGGCTGAGGTTATGCCTGAAAAAATCTGATTTTTTTTTTTTTTTGGCAGCTGTAGAAACTTTATACAATGCAATGTTTATGGAGAAAATCTGGAATGGACAATGCTCTGTCCATTTTTGGATGGATTTTGGTACAAAGCTGATGTCCCACAAGGTGATGGTATAAAAGGTTTCCTCTTTATTTAGAATTTATGAAGCTTTCTGCCATTTTCAGAAGGATGGTCTATAAAAATGAAGGCAGGAAGGAAGAGGGAGGCAAATTAAACAGGACTGTTCATGTTTCAGCAAGGAATATGGAGAGATGGTAAAAGGAACTCTCTGAATTGGTTTCACATTACACATTCCAAAAATATTCCTGAGGATTAAGTGGTCATATTTCTTCTCTATTTGATTCTACACTGGCATAAATGACTCTACAGGATAGTCCTTTTTGAATTTACAAATCTAGTATCATTTGGGTTTGTTGATCAATTATTCTTGTCTTGGCTTCTCCTCATAGGTCTCACACAGGCCCCACCAAAAACAAACAAGCCAACCAGAAATCTGCCTACATTTTGTAGCAGTTTGAATCCTACCACTTTCAGATCAACTAAATCACATGCTGGTGGCCAAAATTTCAGCAGGAAACGAATAATCTAATTGATACCCAGAGTATCTCTTTCCCAGACTCCCCAAAAGTTGTTCCAAGGTCTGTTTTGGCTATCCCCAGCCCTTTCTCTGTTATTTGGTTTGATAAAAACACCTGTAAAAATGGTAATTTGGGACAGATCCCCATCCAATTGATACTCACTGAGAGACAACAAGATTTAAAGTGTCAAGTAAGTAACTGTAAGATATTTCCCTATTTGTAATTTAATACAAATATAAGGGAGAGTATATAACCACTAAATACAATCCTATTGCTACAAAAGATCAATTTAAAAATAATATCAGAAATATGAGAGTCAGAATATTTACATTAATCCTCTTTAAAATTCTGAATATTGGGACATGAACTAGGACTTTATGGATTAGAGCAGGTCATTAAGAAGTTATTTTGTCATTAAAGCCTTAGGCTTCCTTTCCTGAGGAAAACAGATTAATTTTTGTTTCAGAAGGCTGCTGAGTGCAACTCATATAATGACACCAACTGTCAAACTTATAATGTATCAATTATATTAACACCTTCTTTTGAAGTTTTGAACATGTAAAATGCATTTTTCTATAAAAGATTTCAACACCTACTGAAAAGAATTCAAGAGTAGAGAAATACTGCACTTCAGCATGAGCTTTGGAGAAGTTCAGGCAGTTTCTCTGTTCCTGCTTATAAAATTTGTATGCTGGGGAAATTGGGAGTATTCTTTGAGATTAATAACAGAAAAGTGAGGGAAAATATGTGTTTATTCAAGAGATTTGGAAATGTTCAAATGTAACATGGATGATGATCTGAGAGATCAGTAAAGCAAATCATTTAGCACACACCCAGCCTCAACTAAAATTTAGTAAAAATCCCCTTTTTTATGTGTGGTTCTAATTCAATTCCACTGTATGAGTTATGATACTTCTCTTCCTTTTTCTCACCCTAAACTCCAAAAAATTCTACTGAAATGCAATGAAAATATGTCCTTGCAAAACCTGCACATGCTGGGGAGAACAGAATTGAGGGTTTTCTCCTGGTTTGTGAAAGCAAAGCCCTTTTGAATAGTTTTCCTCTCTATCTGGAGCTATTGTGTGAGGTCTTGTAAATATGAAAAAATTCCCCATTTCAACTGTGATGTTGCTCTATCGTTGAACATCATACTTGAAAAGGTTGCACTCATGGGATGTCTGGATTCCCCATCCTTGGAAGTGTTCAAGGCCAGGCTGGATGAGTCTTGGAGTAGCCTGTTCTGGTGGAAGGTGTCCCTGCCCATGGCAGAGGTTTGGGACCAGACAGTCTTTAAGGTCCCTTCCTATGTTAGTTATGTGGTTAAAACTTATTGGTATGTCTGGAATAATCTGTATCAGTGTTTTAGTTTCATACCAATATATCTGGTATCAAACACAGGCACAGCAGTGTCATGGTAAACACGGCAAAATTTCTGTGCTTCAATACTTAGGCTCTTATCTGAAATCAGCCTCTGAGCACAAAATCAATAGTGATAATAGGTCAAAAATTGTTACTTGGATAGTTCAAATTACACTTACCAAGATTTCTTTTCTTTACCTCCATTGTATTTCAAAGGCTTAAATTATCCCACATGAATATGCTTCTCCATCTGCAGCTGCCACTCATTTTCTCTTAGGCAAAAATTTTGTGTTCTTCCATTTCTAGATGGATGACAGGGATGTCTGATTTTCAGGGAGCTGGAAATGCTTAGTATTATAAGGGCTCCTTTCAGATTAATTCCACGTGGGACACCTAAAAACCCACAAAGGTATTCAAATCCCAGAGCAATTTTGGAAATCTTAGCAATGTGCTTTCAACAACAAATGGCTCGAATCTTGTTTTAGAGAGCCTTCTTCCAATTGCTTCTACCTGGAAGTCATGATTCTGAAGTGAAAGCTCTTTGAAAGCTATTCTTCTCCTCCCCAGGTACAAATGAGCTATTTATTTATGACTGAAGATGTGTTTTCCTGTTCAGCTATCTTTTTTTTTTTTTATAGTTAAGTTATAAATGACTATTGTAACAAAGCCTTAGGCTTCTGAGCTCCAGATAAGGCTGAATGCACTTTATGAGAAGCAGAACATCTTTGGACAAAATGCCTAGAATGGGAACAACAAAGACAAGTGGATTATGTAATGTGAACACAAACAAGCCTCTTCCCCCCTTCAAATCGCTGTCCATTGAATTCTGCATCACTCACAGAGCACAGCGTGCATTCAAATGAAGCTCTAATGTGTCATTGTCACTACCTTGTGCTGCATTATTTACTACTGCTATGGAAGATTTCTGTGGGGAGAATTTCACAGCTGAGCAAGATCTTGCTTTATTGTGAGGAAATGTAAAGTAATTTTTGTTTCCAAAGACCATGGAGAATAAAATCAAGAGACAAACATTTTCCTGTCTAATTATGCTTGTGTTTTCCCCACATACACACTTTTCCACAGCTCTTCAAATGAGGAGATCAAGATTAAGGCTGCTGAGCTGATAAAGGTAAAGTCTGCCCTTATGTAAAGCCAAGATTTTACACTTCTAAAAAACCATCCAGTTCTTTATAAATATTAGATAAACCTGAGCTCTCAATATAATCCTATGGTCTGGGGACTTGAAGTAATTAATGCTGAAAAACAAATCAATCCCCACCTCCTCCCTATAAAATCTATCTTTTATTGTAAATGTGTTTCTATGAATTGGAAGAGTTTCTTTAAATAACAATTTCTAACCATATTTCTGCATATTTGCCTCCAAGTTTATCAAATAAGTGTGTGTTTAGGCACTCAGTAAATGATAGACCATCTCAGAAGCTGCATGAGTACCCTGGCTGGTAGGAAGAAGCATGAAACAGTATTTGTTACTTTGAAATCAGCAGAAAAGGATAAATTATTTTGCTTTTGTTTTCACTGAGCCTTGACACAAAGAGTTTTAGGTAATTGATGAACTAAAGAGCTTTTGCCACCCTCAGATGACCACATAACTTTAGGGAATGCAATAGATGCAGTTATCATTGTGAATAGATGACAAACAGGAAAACCAGGAATTAATGCCATTTCTTATAGAGACTTTCTCTGTTATGATCCCTTCTACCTTTGTTGCCTCTCCTAATCTGCACTGCAGTGTATTTTCATTGGAAAACACCTTTTTCTCTGCATTACTATGCCTGATTTTTGGCATCCATACAATTTCAATAGAAAATACATAGTGAATTTGGAGGCATGCAGTTCTGGGAATGAGATATGATGGAGCTGGGTTACAGGCAGATAAATTCCTATTTAATATCATTACAGGGGGCTTAATCCTTTCCTGCAGACACGTGCCATTTATTCTGTATGGAAAATTAGAAATTTACAAAGACTAAGACTTTGGAGAATGTGAGCACAATGGATACCTTTAACAATAGTTGTCATGCACCTGGTGAACCCCCAAAGTGTCTGCAATGTGTGGCTGACTCATTCAGAGCTCAGGTCAGGGGCCATTTAGCAGCAGGGTCAGAGCTGAGAGAAGTATATTACAAACTCCAGCTACCAGTAGGATATTCTGGGATGTGATCCAGGCACAATTATAACTTCTAGGATGGAAAAAGTAAGATCTGACAGGTATATACCTTTAGCTCAAAAGTTCAATAACTTGATCATTGCATTTCCATGCTTTGGGGTTGGCTTTGCACTGGCTGCTGAGCTCTGTATTGTTGCACTTTTGCTGAACCTGAGCTGGCTAAAAATGACAAAAATCTCTATAACCTAAAATCACAAGAGCAATAACCTGTATTGGTATGATAATATTATGATAAATGCACTTTTTAAAAGGTTGTAGTCTCAGGTGATTTAATCTCTGGTTTTTCTTTTTCCCATCTAGGGTGGTTTGTCGGGCATCCACAATTGTGTTTTCTGGGCTTTTTCACCAGGGAAAAAAAAAAGACAGAATTCTGACAGCACATACTCAAAGCACTGTGCAGACATTAATTAACAAGAGAGAGATGATGAACAAGTGGTGAAAAGTTTCAATGCTTCTGTCTGAGCAGAGTGGCCCAAGCTCCCATGGAGTAGCCAACTATAAATGCCAACCAGGAGCAGCATGACAGTGCTCAGACTCAAAGTCTGCAGTCAAACTGTCAGTGGCATCTAATTAGCAGAGTTCTAGATCAAGAATAAAATGTGTTTGACTCTTTATAAATATGATGTGTAAAAATGTTACATAATGACATGCTGCTGCTCTACATCCCCCTTAATGTTTTGACAAGGGGCGTCAAGTAGTGAAAAACTGCAAAGTGCCAAAGTATTTCAGTTCCTGCATGTTAGAGGCTGAATTCTCCATTTCAATTTCTTATGTGCCAGGGTCCAGAAATGGGCCAGGCTCTGGGGATAAGTGAAGGTTGTTCAGTTTAATGAGCTGTTAGATTTTTTTTTTTTTATATTTTTAACAGAAATTGGAATATGTATAACATGTTAGGGAGTAGACTTCAACTGACAGAGGCAGTCAAAATGTATCTGCGGGGGACCCAAGCCCAGAGCTACTTCTGCAGAATGCTTTCTGTATTCCTAGGCACATTGTTGAAACCAAAATTCTGACTGTTGGCTGTTAAATGTGAGTTTCACGCTTTGTGGATGCTTGGAATAGGATCTGCAGGTCCTCTGCTTTGAAGAAATCAAAAAATCTCACAAGCAAGATTGATTATCAGAATCATCCCTTCAAGAAAACAATAAAGTTAAGGAAACAGATGCCCTTTATAAGGGCCTCTTTTCTCACTCTCAGGAAAAATTAAGCCTTGCATAACTCATTGCTAAATGGGACTTTCAATCTACCCCAATCTACAATGAATTTCTGGCACTATGAGAGTTAGAATCATAGTTCTGTTCTGCTCCTTTAGTTCTGAAGCAGAGGCACTCAGTTAAAATTTGTGCTGCTCTTCAAAGATCTTTTGTCTTTTAATTACCAATAGATCGAATCTGCAATGAATAAACTGTTGACTTAGGTACCAAAGTTATGCAACTAAAATAAGTGAGGTAAAACCAGGTCAACCATTGCCTTACCTTCTCTTTCCCCAAGTACTGTAATCTCTTTGTCTAACAGAAATGCTATGCACAAAAATTCAATAATCATTGTGAAAGCCATGGATGCTACAAAGAAGGAGCAATGTGGAAATGCTGGGAAGAAATCAATCATTCTGTCTTCAGAGCAAAGTCTGAATATTGTACAGTGAATAAAGCTTGAGAAAATTGAATGAAATCAAAAACCCAAAGTATTGTCTTGCTGTTCATCAGTAACTGAATTTCCAGTGTGTTCTCTAAACAAACCTGGGACCTTGTAGAAAAACAGTCATGTAGTTAAAATAAAAGAAACAGGAGGGGCAAGCAGACGCTTTGAAGCTTTCTTCCTAAGGTTTAAAGAATTGGGTTTTTAAATGTGAATTTGGTTAAAATATTTTATTTTTACAGCTCTTCAATACATGCAATATATAAAGGTGTTTTTCCTAATGATTATATTTATTCATCATGAAATACTTTCTGGTGAATTGCTGGAAAATGTAACTGATGCAAGGATGTTAATACATTAGTAATTTAGGCATTGAAGAGGCTGAGATGCAGGTGCCTATGTCTGTGGAATATAAATGCCAGCTAATGCAGCACAAAAGTGCAGAGTGACTAACTAAAATTACCTAACTGTTACAAACTGGTCTCCACAGCTATAAAGCAAAGATCTGGATCTTTGCTCATTTGTGTGAGTTTTATGCTTTGGGAGCTGCTAATTTACACAGATGTCAGAGAAAAGAGAATCAGCCCAATTATAGTCTGAATTTATTGTGCCATCACATTAGCCAATTTAGCTATTTCAGTGATGACCACATCATTAACATCTTTTCAGGACAGCAATAACGGAGTCATTTTTATTGCTGTAATTAATATTGATGGGAGTGAATCAAGCAATATAGGTACTTGACTCATATATATTGCAGAAAAGTATTGCAAATGTAAGTAACTTCCTGGTAATTTTTTCTTGTTATTGTTAGTTATACAAGCTCATACTTGTCAAAGTTATTTCAGGTAATTTCATGTAATTTATGCTGAAATATAAAAAAAAAATCCTCAAAATAAATTTCAGCTGTAGCACAAAAATCTTTCATGAGTCACAGAGAAGTAACCCTGTCATCTGTCTTAGATAAAACATCTAACTATTAGAGTTTCAGGGTTCCCTAAGGAAGCTTATGATAGAATAATAAAAATATAAAGAAGGAAAAAATATCCCAAACATTCATTTTGGGGTAATCCCCAAAGAAAAAAAGTCCTTCACCTGCAAAATATTATCTAGCAGGAAAAGAGAGTGAGTGAAGGTTATGTTTTTGTATTACTCTAAAAAAATAAAGGAAGCTGGGAGAAGACTTTGGTCATAATTTACTTTTATAATATAGAACCATAAATCATCTGTACTTTACTACTCCTGTCTCTCACAAAAAAAAAAAAAAAAAAAAAAAAAAAAAAGATACTTTTTAGGATTAATTTTAAATTCTATAATTTCTCTCATAAATTAGAAGCAAATTTGCAGTTGCCTAATTTAAAAGATGATAGAACAGTCCATGATTTAGAAACCAAGATATTTTTTTTTTCAATAAACTCACTCTGTATTTCCATGGCACTTCAAAATTGCCCAATGAAGGCTATGACTGACTTTCTCCAAGCCAGAATCAGAGAGCCCAAATCCTGATTTGCAACACATGTGTACATTCATAGAAATATAGAAATAGTCAATTTGTAACCCATTCAAACTGCTTTCCATTTGGATCCTGACCTTAATACAATTGCAGTTTCTTTCCCCCCAAGAGCTTCTTTCAGGTCCTTGGATTGGTAACTGACATCTGTTCCCATAGGAAAATATTTTCAAAAATTTCAGAGAATATATTTGAAAATATTTTAAAAAATGGGCCTGATCCACAGCTGATGATGTTCATGGCTACATGAAAATACAGCTTGTTCCACCATTTTATATCACTCAAGGCTCAGAAAATAAACCTGAGTTTTTGCAAGAGGCTTTGAGAGAGGAAGATCTTTTTAACCATAAAGGGCCATGGCCCAACTTGTTGAAACAGAAGAATCAATTTTATAGGGAAATAACTCCCCTATAAATCCTGAAAGCTGCTTATAAGACAGTTTCCTTGTATGTGTTTATTTCCCTTTTCAAACACAGTGGCAACTGGTTATCTTAAAGTGGAAATTCGAGTATTTTGAAAAGGAAATTTGCAAATCCCTCTGCATTCTATGTTGTACTTTCCTTTTGAATAAACACTAGGTGAAAAAAATAAAAATATTTGGAACTGCAATTCTCTAGGAAAAGAGCAGGCATTTTCAATGATTTAACCAGCACTGAGCTATTAAACTGGATTTTATAAGGAAGGAATCAAATCTACCATCCTTATTTATAGGAAAATTCCAGGATAAATGTCTTTTACACTTAAAAATAATTTCTGTATTTTTCAAACTTTTGCTATCCTGGACCAACTTTTGCAACAGAGGGCAATTTATTCACATAATTTCCAGTGGAACTGAAACCATCAGAGTATGATTTAAAATTTGTTAAGATGCCCACAAATTGGGTAAGAATTGCAATTCCAGTTTAATGTAAAATCTTTCCACTGCTCTGGACTGAATTAGATGTCTTGCTCTCAGATGATCTATGCTGTCTAAAAATCTTTCCTTGTCTCTTTTTTTTTTTTTTTTTTGCCCCCATTTCTTATTGGCTTTGTTTTCTTCTTCAGTTTTAAATTGTGAGACAAATACAACATATAGGGAAACAATCAGATAGAGCAAGGTCTTATTATGAGGCAAATGACAAAATCAGTATCAAAACTAAACTGGAGTAAAGTAGATAATACCAGAGAGATGATTAAAATTGGTAAAAAAATTCCATTTAAAAAGGCTAAAATGATATTAAAGTTTTAGGTGCCAATTTTCAGAATTCATGTATTTTTCAGCAATGATTATTCTTACTGCTTGCTTTATTTCCATCCTACAAGACTGTCTCCCCAAGTGGTTCAAAATGGCATAATGCTTTAAAGTGGACATAATGTTTTATCTATATATGATTTAAATAAAATTATGACCATTACAAATGATCCAGCTGCTATAACTGGGTTTTATGTTTGTCATAAATTTTTAACACATAAGAAAATGAATCAAAATGTATCTCTCCTATTGTCATTAAATAATAAGTCTGCATTGCCTATCATACTTAGGTATCCTATTTTAAAACCTTGTGAAGAAAAGGGATGTAATTAGGCTGATGGATATTTTTGATAAGGGAATAGTAATGTCTTTTTCAATGATAATGCAAAATGGTGAAATTCCATCTGGTTATTCTGCTGACTTTTATTACTCAGGCATTACACAAATGCAATTTGGGGAAATGAACTGAAGGAGACTCAAGTGAATATTTGGAGAAAATTAGGTGATCAATGTGGTGACTAGAGGTAAAGATATGTTTGATGTCTCAAATGCTTTCCCATGCTGAGAAGGTGAAGACAATGCAAACAGAGCCTGAAAAATGGGATGGAGGACTAAATGGTCTCTTTCCTCACTAACTACACTGAAGATCTCCTTATAGCTTTAAGACATTATTTGGGTCCAGTATGAGTTTCATCACTTTTTTAATATCTTTTAAGTCCTACAAAAATCCCTGGAACAGGGTGGAATTTATTTAAGCTGATGTTGACACCTTCAAGTTTCAGTGATTTGGATGGGCACAGTTCATTCACTACAACTCTTTGAAGACCTTTGCAATTTCCACGGCTCTTAAATCCAACTTTTAAAAAGAAAAATACCCATTTACTTACATTAGAGTAACTTCACAGCTGCCTCTATGGTGTTCAACCCTGACACCTGAAAATGTACCTTGGCTTTTTGACAGGGCTGGATAAAGTGAGACAAGTGCAGTGCCACCACCTTTAGAGATTGGATTTTCCAAAATATTAGGGTGGAACATCTGACAAAAGTCAAAAGAATACATAGAGTTATAGAAACACAGGATGGTTTGATTTAGAAAGGACAATAAGAAGATCATCTACTCCAACTCCTCTGCCAAGGGGCACTTTTCCTCCTTTCACTGGATCAGGCTGCTCAAAGACCCAGACAGTCTGACCTTGATCAATGAGAATAATCCACAACTGAGCAACCTGTTCCATTGTTTTATTACCTTTATTGTGAAGCATTCCTGCCTCATATTCCATTTCAATAGACCTGCTTTCACTTGAATGCATTCATACTGTTAGAGAGCTCAGTTACAAAATGACAGCACAGTTTGCTGAGAAATGGAGGATCCAGCCAGGTTCTGATAACACCTAAGCTCTTGCTCAGGATTGTTTTCATCTGTAGAAGTTAAAATGAACAATTGAGTCAAAAAACAAACAGTGGGTTTTACAATGTTTTTATGCTCTAAGTAACTCAATTAGTTTTCACAAATTGTTCCAAATTAAATAGAAAGAAAAAAAACCCACATCAGTTGTGTGCAGACAATTGCATAAATTGCTTGGTTTCAAAAATAATCTTGTCCTGACATTTCTCTGCTGAATTTAGCAGAAGATTTTCTACCTCTATCATTGTGAAGTCAGCCAGAACTTTCAAAATTCCCACAGTGAAAGCTGGAGGTAATTTTTTAAATACATGGCTAGGAGATGAGACATGGGAGTGATCTAGAGTTTGAAAGAATGAGTTCTCTTGGCAGTCAGTGGAGAGAAACAGGCATTCAACAGACATTTCAGCCTAAACCAGGTAACTCAGGTCAGATTAATCACCTTGGAGCATCTTTTTCTTTAATTGACTAAGAATGAACATCCTGCCTACGCTGAGTAGTTCAGAAGTCAGAGTCTAATTTTTAAATGCCTAAAATTTAGTGCAATGAATTCCACCCTCATGGCCAAAATTTGATTAAAAAAAAAAAAAAAACCAACCAAAATCTCTTAATGTCTTCTTATTTTATTGATATATCTTTGTAAATGGAACAAAGATGGATTTGAAAATTGCTCTTGGTTTCTCAGAATCAAAATAACTGAAAAGATTCACTCAAACCTATCAGTCTTTTTTGGTGCTTTATTCATTTAGATAATGGGAGAAACTATTCTAAAGAGACATCAAATTAAATGTAAGAAGGCAATGTCCTAAAATGCAATGAGATTCTGGGCAAATTTTAACTCTCAGAAACAGAAAAAATTAAAATAGGAAAATGTGTATCTTCAAGAAACAATTATGCAGCCAGTGGATACCCTGAAATTACTAAATTTAGGGAAATGTGCTGGAATCAGATAGAGGATACCAAACCTTATAGAAGTGTTACAGTTCTAGCTTTGAAAAACAAGGCTAATTTATATTTTATAGAGTTGTAAAGATCAGGTTGTTTGTTATACAAATCAAGGAGCTGTTTCGCAGGGATTCTTCGTTCTAGGTTAACACAACATCAAAGAAAAATTTTAACACATATGAAGGTCCTGTAAAAATTACTGGAAAGTAATACAAAAATAATGTCTATGGTGATTTCTGGTGAGAGAAAATTTAATACTCAATATTTAATTTTTTTTTTCTCAGAAAAACCTTATAACTTCTTAGTAGCTGTTCAGAGACTTTTTTCAAACTTGACTTTTCTAAATTTGAAATATTTTCTGTGATTCTCAAGGAACGAATGGTTGAGTTGATAATGAGTGTTGGGGCAGTAGCACCCAGGGGCAGTAGGATGAGCTGTCCTTGTTTGGAGGGGTGGTGGAGGGCTTGGGGTCCCTTGGCACCTTGGTGGCACTGCAGGAATGAACCAACAGTGCAATGGCTCCACACCAGAATCTGGAATGGAGAACTGGAGCAAGGCAGGACCTCAAATTGCAGGGAAGCTGTTCCCATTAGTCCCCCTCCTGCAGAGAACAGCAGGTTTTACATCCAGAGTTATTAGGAAAAGACCTTGGGCTTTGCAGTGTGGGGTTATTAGCAGTGGGCTAACGTGTAGGACCAACTTTATTTTCATTTCCCCTTATGTGCTTAGAGTGCTTCTAATTCACAGCAGAATAACTAATATTTGACTCTGAGCTTCAAGTAATTTTTTCCTGCATTTTCCTTATTCAGTAGATTCTAATTATGACTCTTGACTACCTTGTAATGAAGCCCATGCAATTCTGTAGAACAAACCCATCAGTGGATAGAGCTTTAATTTGTGTATACTTTCTTTGAGATGTAAAGTTACTTTGGGATTCCTTTACTCTCTCCTATTAAGTCTTTATGCATAAAACTTACATTAAAAATTTGAAAGTCTTTTGGAATTCAGCCTTTTAATGACAAACAGCTGAAAATGAGGAAAATTATAATGATGTGCTTTGGACATATTTATGACACTGGTTTTTGACAACATTTTCTCTAGTTTTAATATCTCAAAGAGGAATAGTGGGGACACATAAGAAGGCATTTTTCCATTGAAATAATTGTATTTAAAAAAAGGAAGCTGATACCAGAACTGCTCTTTTTCTCTCATTGCCCCTCTTTCAGTGCCAATTTCAAGAACAATTAAAATATTTCCTTTAAATCCAAAGCATGTTAAAAATTAAGCAGATAAATATGCTATTTTTTTATCATTTCATGAAGTCATTTTTCATTTATTTGTTCAAGATAGAGATAGTTGGTCACTTTTATTATTTTTTAGAATTTTAACTGATTTTCCTTTACTTGGGGATCCCAAATGTTCCTTTCTGCTTTCAGCTGTACTCTCCCTGACTTTGTGTCTGGCAACAGAGGGATGGACATAACCAGTGCCTCAGAAACATTCCTGTTCTCAATATCCAATGAAACAAATTAGAATGAAACTGAAAATTAGCACCAATGGAAAGAACACACACTCAAGACGAGCATCAGTCTGATTCCTCACGTGCATTTTTTTATTAGACATGTGTCAAGTTAAAAGAGTGGAGACTTGCAATTTGGCAATGCAAGTGCAGCCTGAAGTCCCACTTGATCTGTGAAAGTACCTGTGATTAAGCCCTAAATTGGATGCTCAGAATACCCAGGTGTGACTCCAGGTCATTAGTTCTCAGTCATTCACTGGATCACTTTGTTCTCAGGTCACCTGCATGGAATAAGTAAGTCTATAAAAATTTAGATTTTTAAAATCTGCTCGTGCCTCTGTCTCCACTAAATAATTCCCAGCATGCCTGGCAGTCTCTGAGCTGTCTCCAAAGCTGCCACCACTTTGGCAGGGCTCAAAGTTTGACTGCCAGGTCTGCCCTGACACATCAGCAAAGCTTTCCTCCATCCTGCATCTCTGGGGGGGCAGTGTGATGAGCACACTCAGAATAAGAACATTGATTTTCTTTTTTTCAAGTGTAGAGCAGAACTGATGATAGGCATTTTTCTGCAAAATATCAGGAGAAGAAGGAGGAAGAGGAGGAGGTGACACCTACATTTATAGAGGGTGCAGAAAGATGTGCAAGACTTTTGAAAGCAGAAGGCTGGGGTGAGTCAGAATCTCTCGGGGTGCCATCCTAGAGCTGAGGTCCCTCTCCTTCTGCTTCAGGTGCTGTTTGTGCAATTTATCCAGTAAAATGAATAAACAGGGAAATTACAGAATCATATAGCATAGACTATGCTATCATATGGATCATTGGCTCCAACTCTGCACAGGACACCCCAAGGGTCCCAGCTGTGCCTGCAGGTGATGTCCAAATGCTCTTTAACCTCTGCCATGCTCAGTGCTGTGACCACTTCCCTGGGGAGCTGTTCCAGTGCCCAACCAAAATATTTTCTTGATATTCAATCTAAATCTCTCCTGACTCAGTTTCAAGCCATTCCCTCGTGTCCTGCCACTGCTCCCAAGAGTTTAGAGGTTGGTCCCTGCCAGAGATCCTGTAAGACATCACTGTGCTGAAGGCACTAGAACAACCCAAGAGCATTATGTCACATTTTGCTCTTGCAGCTGTGGGTCTGTGATGGGAGTTACATTTGTTTTAACTGTGCTTTACCTTTATGCAGCAGTTTTATGTAAGTTGAGGTGCTCTGAAATTGCAGAAAGTTTTTCCTCATCGAGGAAAAATTTTCAGTATCTTGCCATCATTATCTAAAATAATTAAGGGTGAAAAAAATCTTGTCTTACTCCTGCTTCACAACAACTTTGATGCTGAAGAAGGGATTTCTTGAGAATACCTAATTAAAATAAGCAGAAAGGGCAATGAATGAATTATCCCTCTAGTTTTATGAAGTCAAAAATAATCAGTGCCAAATTAAGAAGTTATCTTTTGTATAATTTTATAATTATAAGGGAGACTTTCAACAGCCTGCCCCTGGCATCAACTTTGTCTGCTATTCATCACTTAGACTTTAACACTCTTTTCTTTTCTATGCTAAACAGTCGGGGATATTTCTCATTTTGGAAGACAATCAGCAAATCTGGTAAGAGGGCAGCTGCAAATTTTTCAGAAATAATGAGTAGAGAATTTATGCATTGTCTAGGCCCTATGGTGCATGAATGAGGCTTTCAAGTTCCTTGCTTTTACCTGATATTTTTTGTTTGGTTTCACTAAACAACTCAACCCAAATGGCAAAGATTGCTCCAGAGGAAATCTCATGCTCTGCTGCACATGCAGGCACATGAACCCACACAAAAAGCATATGTGTGAGATTTCAAATCTTCTTTTCTCACCTCTGGCCATCTTCAGTCTGTTTTTTATGGACATCTCATGGTGGGATCCTTATCTTCTGGTCATATTCTCCAGCATTTGGACTCCAAGTACACCTTCCACTCACATCTCTGTTCACACTCACTGCAGGAACTGCTGCTTTCCTCCATCTCCAGTGCCAAGCTCATCACATCTTGGATTTGCTTCTGCATCTGGAAGATTAAATTTTGACTGTGTCTGGGCTGTTGTGAGCACCAGAGAGATCTGATGCTAAAAACAGGCAAATCATAGCTGGTGTTTTGGTGCTCACAGCACAGAAAATTACCATGAGATGAGGGAAGGAATTTGCTACAGAAAGCCTCGAGTTGTTTTCTGCATGACACTTTGAAGTGTTCTATACACCATTGGTTTTTGCTGGGAAATTTTTGAGTTATGTCCAATTAATTTATGAGGTCTCACTAATATCCAGAGCCAATAACTCAAACAAAACCACTGTGGTAAAATCAAACATTTTACTTCTCATCAGTTTACCAAGATTTTGTACATTAAACTCTAGAAATGCCTTTTGAGAAGGTATAGTTGGGAGTGTTGCCAGTATTGCTATCTCAAATCTTTTTATGGATCTCTTGAATTTTTACAGTCCTATGGACAAAAGCATTGAACCACACTGCACTGGCCACACCAGGCTGTGCCTCTGAAGCACACTATAAATATTTTGGAAGCTAACACCAGACACATTAGTCCAACTTCAAAACAATTCTGTTCTGCAAATGAAGCTCACTTTTTATTATTAGGTGACCACAAAATGGATTGAAATCAGCAGCTGAAAGCAATTCAGAAGACAGCTCTCATTTTCAAAATGTGCTTACCAAATGAGATGCTTTGCCCATACACAAAACCAGGTTAAACAGGGGCAAAGATATGTGAGATAATGTTACTTGAATATTTGAATCTTTGTGAAGCCTAGAGTTTGTGTGAGATCAAGACTCATGTCTGTGCATTACAAGACATTCTCCACCCTGGAGAATTTACAAATTAAGCAGACAAGAGTTCCCAGAAAAAAAGGAGAAAATTTTTTTGGACCTGGGAAAATAGCTGGAACAACATTTGAAGGGTTCACAGTTGTCTGGCAGAAGAACTTGGAAGTCAGTTCCAATGCTCCTAAATTTCCAAACCACTGTTCTGTCATCCAGAACATAAATATTAATATTATTACCATACCAGTCACGAACCACTGCCCTTTGTTGGCTGCAGTGCACACAGGATGACATAGAAATTAGTGGAATGAAATTTTTGTGCCAGAGTTAAAGAGTTTCTGTCTGCCTGACCCCCATGGCTCCTTCACCAGTTTTTCTCCATAGATTTTACATGAGTAAATGGAAAGAGAGTAAAGTGGTTTATCAAAAACTCAAATAATTACATAGTCCTGGCAATCTAAATGATAAGAAGTTCCTAATTAGATACCTTGGTTTAAAAACTGCTAGATCTGGGATTTTGAATTGTTTGGGGTTTGTTTGTTAGTTTGTTTTCATTGCTTGGCTTTTTTTTCATTGGTTTGCTTGTCTGTTTTTGCTTTTGGGTTTTTTTTGGTTTTTTGTTTGTTTGGGGTTTATTGTCAGGTTTTGTGTTTAGTTTTTTCTGGGTTTGTTTGCTTTTGGGTTTTTGCTTAGTCTTTTTTTGGTTGGTTACTTGGTTTGGGTTTTTTGTGTTTTGTTTGTTTCTTTGTTTTGTTTTTGTTCCATTCTTTTGTTTTGTTTTGTTTTTTGTTTGGGGTTTTTCTCTCCTTTTTCTAGGACATATCGTAATTCTTTTAGTTTACTCTGATGTGCATACTCAGCAAGGAATTTTTTGTGTTTTCATGCTTTTTATCCTTCAAGCACAGAAAAGAATAATAACAACAGAAACTAAATTCAGATTCAAGAAACTAAGAATTTATAAAAGATAAGAAATTATTCCTGATATTACCATGTAATTGGGAGAAAAATTATGAGGATGATAAAGCACTGGAACTGGTTGCCCAGAGAAGTTGTGGATGTTCCATCCCTGGAAGTGTTCAAGGCCAAGCTGGATGGGGCTCTGAGCTACTTGAAATAATGGAAGGTGTGTCTGTTCATGGCAAAGGGTTGGAACCACATGATTGGGGTAAAGTTAATTTCTAGACTTCATCCAATGTATTGGCTGGACCTCTGTTAGAGTAGCAAATACATAGACTATCAATATATGAGCACTTAAATATATAATTCTCACATCCACAAAAAATGAGAAATGATAAACAGATAACAATTGAGGTTAATTGAGGTTTTCAGAGGTGATCACAACTAAATCCTTTGCAGTACCAAACCACAAGCAGATTCTCCCTAGAAGTAACAACTGGCTCCCTTTCTGGTTCCTGATGTCACCAGGGGATGACTGCACCAATGAAGGATGTGCTGTGCTCAGTCTGGTTTGAGCTTTATCTACAGTAGGCTAAATTAAGATCTGGTGACAGAACCTCTCACTGGAGGCAATACAGCAGTCAGGGTGAGCACAGTCTGGCACTCCTGAATGGATGTGTCAATCTGGTATCTCCCTGTGCATAACACACACACATTTATCCTGGAGATAGCTCAGTGGTAATAAAAACTGATCCCAATAAGCTTCTAAGGTTATTTTCCACAGTATTTGTTTTATTAGTACTTGTAAAGAATTGTGAAAGATCTGCAAAAATGATGCAAAAGATATGCAAAAAATATATGTGCAATTCTGTGTGGATTAATGATTAATTTTGAACTTCTCAGCTCTTCTCTGTCAAGCGTCACTTTAAACATATATTTAGGTGATTAATTAATTACCATAATCTCATCATTCGTGCATCATTTTGATATGCAGTGATCTGATCAATTTTATGCTATGAAGTAAATTACACCTGTTCCTAAATAACACTTTTAGTACATATTAAGACCAAGGGGCTGACACAATTTAAGTTTTTAGTTCTATACACTAATTAAATTTGTTCAGCTCATACTTAAACATCTGTGTCTGACTAGAAGATTCTTTCTTTCCAGGTAATTTTTAAGGGGGAAGGAGTTGGAATGGGAATGAAAGGGAAGTTATGGAAAAGGAATCTGATGATTAAAAGTAACAAAATTTGCCATGTTTTTCCTGTGGGGTTAACCCAGGGGGTGTCACTAGAATAGCTGAACTGGTGTGATTTATTCCTGTATGGTGCAGGAGGAGAGGAAAGTTTGATCTGGTGCCACTGTGGAGATAGAAGGAGCAGCACCAGCACAGAGTAATGACACCAGTGGATGAATTCAATAAGCAGAGAAAATGTGGCTGCTGATGAGTGACAGGGCAGACACAGCTCCTTCCTCACAGTTAATATTGCTGTTACCCAGCATTTCCATCTCTGCAGCTGAATTTCCTTCCCAGTGCCCGAGTGCCTTCCCTCAGAGCTCTGTGTGTGGATATCCTCTGAGAAACTCTGGCTCTGCCAGGATGGCTGGTGGCTCTCTGCTGCCCCAACCCCTTTTATTTCTGCAGCCTTTTCACTTTATCATTCCCAGCATTCCCAGGACTGAGCCTCCAACAGAGTTTTAAACTCAGAGTAGTAGAAAGATTTCTGAATACAGCTGGAAAAAAGACAAAAAGCACAGGTCAACCTTGACCCTACATTTGATGTCAGGATCATCAGAAACAAGGGAGACTTAGAGACTGTGTCTCTGCCAGGGAACTAAAATAGTGGCTGATTTTATATGGGTTACAGCTCCAGCACTGCTTTCCTATAAATAACTCACAGATATCATTTGAATTACAGTCTTCTGCAAATAAGGGGGCTGCAGGCATACCCAGGAGCCTGTTAACAAGGAGATGACAAGCTTCAGGCATCTAATTGCTTTAGCTCATCACCAGTAAGACACTTGCAGTCCTACAGCTAATCTGACCAGCAATTGACTGAAAATTGAATCTAGACCAGGAGAGTTATTTCACTGACTTCAAAGACCTGCCCACTTTCAAAAAGAAACCCCAACCCTCTATCTGTTCAGCCAGCTGCTATGCAAGAGAGCCAAAAGCTTTTGTGAATTTTCTTAGCACTTCTTCCTTAGCACCTGATGTCTGCACAGAACAGTCCAAATATGTGAAGCTAATTGCATTTCCAAATGCTATGCAGACAGATTACTAAAATATCTTCCAAAAAAAAAACCAAAGCAACCACCACCAGACCTTGTCCTCCTCCAGTTTTGAGAAGCAAAATAAGGAGACAGAACCAAACATGTATAATCTAACATTTTATTATATTATAGTGACTCTGGCAACTTGCACTGACATAGGATCCTTAACTGTGTCAAGCAGGATTGACATTTCAGGAGTGTGTGATCTTTTTCTCTGGAAAATAACACTAAAAGATTATCCTGAAACCATGAATCTTAAGAACTGTGTGAATCTTTCTTCTTGCACAGATGTGACAGGGATGCTTTGAAGCCAAAGCCATATAGATGTGGGGCAGTGAGAAAAGGCAAATAAGATTCCTGTTTCTATATACTACTGGAGAAGGCTCAAATCTGCAACTTCAGCCCTGTCCTATTACCACTGATCTCACAGGATTTTTTCCCCCTCAATGGGATCACTCAGGGAGGAGGAAACAGCCCAACTCTTTCCCTGTATTTTTAAATAATAATAAACTCACCTAATCTGCTGCTGAAAATACTGTGAGTTTTGAAACTTTTAAGGATAAATGTAGCAATTTAGTTTTTACCCACAAGAGTAAGAATTTCCTAAAGTCCAATCCCTTTGTCCTGGGAATTGCTTCACTCCATGATAATCAAATGCATTCCTCATTCCCACTGCAAGCACCAGGGTGGGCATGCCAGCCCAGCAGAATGCCAAGTGTGCATCCAATTTAAACACATAAGAAGTCCAAGTGAAGTGAATTGGACTTTTCAAAAACCTTATGTTTATGTGTTAAGATAATAAGAAACACAAGTATGAGCATTTGCAGCATCCTTCTCTTGTCCACATCTTCCTAATTCCAGCTTTGTCACAAAAAGCAGCTCATTGGATGTGCTGTTTTCCTACAGCTGCCCTATTCTTAAAGCTTGAGGAAATTATGCTACAAACTCATTGAAATCCTTTGTTGCTTGCAGTGACCATGTAAACCCTGCTCTCTATTCACAGTGAGGAGCTAAAATGGTAAACATTCTACCTCAAAGAAATTAAGATATGTAAAAACATTCATTCCCCACCAACAGCTTAGCCTGTGAACCCAGAGAATATTTCTATATCCATAGAATTGCACAATTGTGTGCTTTCCTTTCCAGCAGTGCAAACTTAGGTTCTCTCATTGTCATCATTCTCAAATACACACAGATATTCAGTACAATGCCTTTGCTACACTGTGCTGCTCTGAGCCTCATTGTCACCTTCCACATTGAGCAGCTGACGCTCTGTAGAGAAAGGAAAGGACACAGAGGAAGCTGTAAAATGTTTATAAAGAATGGGTAGGGTCAAAACCCTTTGGTTTAAAAAAATAAATCATTATATTTAGCAAATGTTTCACTTGCTGGTAGAAAAGTCTCTCTCAGGGCAAGAAGAAAGCAAGAGTCTTTCTCTCTTTCTTGTAGACTTCAATGGGAAAAAAAGGAAAGAAAGCTTCCTTCAGGTTTTTAAAGTTCCTAATAAGAAGTGTTTGAACGTCTATTGTAATTTGAACAAATGTCTTATTGTCTAAATAAAACAGACTCCACAAGAAACACTTCCTCTATTATGGATTTTTCAAGCACTGAAGGTGATTTTCTCCCCTCTTGGCTGTATCTGTTGTTCTTCCTTCAATATTAATACTGACACTTCTCTATTAACTCATTAAGTGCTTGTGACACTGGATACAAAGACTCCATAATTACTATCCCTGCAATTCCACTTGAAGATTTCCACCAAGGCTGAGGTGTTTTGTTTTAGACACTGTACAGACAAAGGAAAAAACAGTCCTTGTCCCAGAGAGCATTGCATTCAAAAGGACAAAGCAGACAAAGCTGGCAAAGCCAACAAAGAAAGGAGAAAAAGATTCAAGGAGATTTGTCCAAGATCATACAACAGGGTTGGGGTTTTTGGTTGGGTTTTGATTTTTTTTTTTTTTCTTTTGTTTCTTTGTTTTTTATTTTTTTTTTTTTGTTGGTTTTTTGTTGTTTTTTTTTTTTTTTTTTTTTTTTTTTGGTTTTTTGGTTTTTTGGTTTTTTTTTTTGGAACAGAGGTCAAACCCAGTTCTATTGACTTTCCATTAGTTTTTCATCTGCCTCTTCATAATCCCATATAATTAATCTCCATCTATTTAAGAGTGTTTGCACTGTCAGGTCACATTCTTCCAAATGGCTTCTAATGGTCAGGTTATACCTTATGGAATTGTGACCTGCAAGATCTGGAAAAAACCTATGGAAGGAAAACAAATTCAAGGAAGTATTGAATTTCAGCAATGTCCAACCCAAACTGTTGTCTTATAATTTTACAGGAAAGAAAAAAGAATCCATCTCTTAAAGAATAGAAAATCCTAAACTTCTGCATATTTAGCAAAGTGTTCTCCCATTGTGCTGCTCATCAGTATCACACTGCATTGCCAAGGGCAGGGGCACATAGGGAGCTCCATCCTTCAAAGATGTGAGGTCAGCCCTAAAAAAATGTGGAGGCTTTGGAACTAGTATGTTAGTAACTAGCATGTTAGAACTGTGGGTTTGCTTTTGTTCAGCTAAATGTTAAAGACAAATTTAAATATTTAGTTTTTGGTGCCCACTGTTTCTAAGCAGATGGGGTACAGGTGGCTTTGTGGAGATCCCTGTATTTCTGACTCTTTATCCATCATCATTTGTCAAAGAAACAATTAACAATTGTCAAGCAAACACCTCTCAGAAATTGGGCAATTAAAATTCTTCCCTTACAGTCAGGATCTTGCAGCTTGAGATGCTCATGACCTCACTTTTTCCCAATCTGTGAGGTGAGAGGTACCTGAAAAGTGCAGTCAAGCCCTGGGGAATGGCTGGCCATGAGGAAAACAACAGAATGCTTACCTTGTGCTAGAGCATTCAGAGTCAGACCTTCCCTGTGTAACTGCAAAATAGGAAAACCAAACAGAAATAATAAATTATTATTGTTATTATTCATTACCATTATCATAAGTGTTTCTTTACAATACCAGTCCCCTTTCAGCATGAAGGGCTGAGGTCTGAGGTCTGTGCCCCTGATCTCACAAAGTTTTTGAGCACAAGTTCTTCATCAGAATTTCAGAAAGCCATGAGCTGTGACTTGCTGAGTGGGGCTGCCCAACACCTGAAAATACTGGTTATCTCTTGGGCCTTTCTCTTTGAACTAATTCTACTCTTTTGACTCTTTTTTACCTACAGTGGCTCTCCCTTAAATTTAACCATAATTCAAAGAACAAAACTGGAAAAAAAAAAAAAAGAAAAGGAATTAGATTAATGGAACTGGTTGGTTTCCACTTGTGTCCCAAAAGAAGGGAAAGAAAAAAGTAAGATTTTGTCTTGGCATCCTTCTTGCCTATTTTCTTGAAGCTTTTGCTACAAAATAATACCATTGCATATGTTACCATCTGGGGAATGGTAAATCACTGCTTGATAAGGTCCAAAAGTGTTATCATTCAATTTTAGAAAATAGAATTATACAATAAAATAAAAATCCTTCCCAAGCAAAAGAGCACTGGAATAATTTCTAGAACTCAGTGTAAGTAATACAAGACTTCATTTTGATACACAGGGAAGGGATATTTATAACAGCCTGGCCAGATTGCAAACAGATGTTGGTAGAAACTCAATCTATTATTAAATTAATTTGCCTTTTCACCCCCGAGAGACTGTAGAAAACAAAACAGATATATTTAATAAAAATAAAGTTTTCCAAAAAGGTTCAGCATTGGGACACATGCAATATGACAGTGCCAGAACCATCTTCTTCTCACAACACTGGACATAATTGATTAAATATCCCAGCCCTAAGAGATTCAAGTCACAGATGGTTTCAGGGGCAAGTGATTGCTCAGGGTGGAGCTATGGGAGCTTTGTAAGGGGAAAGCAAATGAACCAGCAAAGCTGAATTTACCTTATCCATGTCAATGTCCCAGCTGATGGACAGGTGCAATGATTAGCCAGTATGGGTTGTGATATCCAGGATTAAAAAAGAGCTTTCAAAGGGGTGATTTGCCTGCTGGCACAGGAAAAGATTTGTCTTTGATCATGGAGTGGGAATGGTGCATGATACTGTTGAGCATTTCTGGGTGTTTGGGAAGAAATTGCTTCTGGTGAGAAACTATGCTGCAATTTGTCACTTTTACTGTTCTTTAGGATAAAGTGGAAAAAATCAGGGAAAATTCAAAGGTGCTTAAGGATTGATTTTATGTCTACCAGAATGTGATTGTCAGGTTATAGCAGCATTCTTATTGCAGGTGTTCAAGCAAAGCTGAAGGAAAATGTAAATGTAATGTTTAGTGAACACCCAGCTTATAGAGTTAGACAAGAAACTAGCAAATAATGGTACATAAACCTGTTTGCTCAGCTGGCACAAGCCTGGTGTGAGCTGGGCAGCAGAATAAAGCAGAGAATGTAGGATCATTTCGGTTGGAAAAGACCTATAAGATCATTGAGACAAGCCATAAAAGAGACCCTTAACTTAGCAGTAGGGACAGAAATATCTGCTACTGTGTTAGAGATACAGGTGCCCTGCCTGGGTCATTATGCAGCTTAATAAAAAACCCACTAAGGTAGAGGTTTCCCTGAACACTGTGTGTTTTCTGACATTCTGGGGTAGCCAGTACAGGGTGGGGTTCACACTTTGGGCTCTGCTTGAAGTCCACATAAATTTAAAATCCTGGGTGCCAGGTGCCCACCAAGCCTCTATATCACCCCACTCCCTCTTCTGAGCTGGAGAGGGCAGAGAAAATAAGATGGGAGACAATTTGTAGGTTGAGATACATTAACTAAAATTGAGATAAATTTACTAAAGTAGAAATGAAAGGTGCATGCATGGGAAAAGCAGGGTGGGAAGGCTGGAAAGCATCAGCAATGATGTCTGCCCACATCCTGGGAAGCAGGCAGAGGGTGCTCCAAGGCAAACAGGGAAAATAATGAATGCCCTCCACTTCCTTCTCCTTTCCTTAGCTTTTGTATCAGAGCAGATGTTGTATGGAATGTCCCTTTGGGCAGTTTGGGTCCTGGCTGTGTCCCCTCACAGATCCTGTCCCCCCCAGGTGCTGGTGAAGGGGAATGTTGGAGAGGCAGTGCTGGTGCTGTGCCAGCTCTGCCCAGCAGTTCCCAAACTCTGGGGCATCACCAGCCCCTTGCTGGGCACCAGGGCACTGGGAGGGCAGTTCTGGGGAATTGAACCTCAGCTCAGCCAGGTTCACAGCAGTTCTGATCAACAAAACTCAGCTTGGACTGATTCTTGCCCTTGCAGATGCCAAATGGGAGTGCATGCTTAAGCCCAAATGCCAGTGGGATGGGAACTCATTTACAGTTTTACCCAGACAGATCTTTCAAAACTATTTTATTGATCCCTTGAATTGTGCTATTTTACAAAGAATAATGAATGTAAATACCATAATTGGGGTATCCATGCTGCCCTCTGTGTTTCTGTACCTGTAATCTCTTTTAACAGGAGTCTCTTTAAGATCTGGAGATTTTATTTGAACCTAATCCTAGAAAAGTGATGTAATGTTTCTATAGGGCTGTATATGGCAATGCTGCAGGGATGAAAAAAATAAAATAAATAGCTTAAAATGTTCTTGGCTAGGAATAGGACAAAAGTGTATTCTGACAAGTAATAAGATTTTAGAGATAACATTTGGGCTGTCAGGAAGGGTTTTTATTTTAATGAAGTGATGACTGGGGGCCAAGCTCATTATTTCTGTCTTTCTTACAAGTCTGAGAAAAATCCTTAAGGAAGATACAAGAGGGAAACTCTCTCCCCTCTTTTCTTCCTGCCAAACAGGGAAGGATGAGAACTGAGCCTTGAACCAGCTCTCTCCAACCTCTGAGTTCACTCCAAGAGCTCAGGCCATCAGCATTATGGAAACCTGTGAGCTGGAAGCACCTCTGGAACCGAAACCTGGTGCTCCCCAATCCTCCTGCCTAGCCAGAGCACAGAGGGCTTGGAGCCCTGTGCAAGCAGCTTTTTCCAGAGAGCCATGGTTCCATTTAGACTGGATTAATGTGACACCAGCCACCTGGGGCAGCTTACACCTCTCTCTCTGTCCCAACATCTTTCCAGCAGTTGCCATTGAGTTGCTGATGTCTTTGTCCTTATTTATTTATTTACTTTTAAATTCCTGTGTGCCTGAACTCAGTGATCAAACTTGTGCCTTGCAGCACTGACTGGATTTAGGCATTTTTCCTTCCAGCCTGGTGCTCCCAGGGCTGGAGAGCAGAGCCTGTAGGAAGTTTCAGTTTGACTTGAACTCATCTGGAGTGAGCTGCTGCTGCTGCCTGGGAGCTGCTTCTTGCACAGATGCCATCCTGGCAGCCCAGAAATGCTTTAGACAGTTCTGGTTATCATAATAAGGAATAACAATGGGCAGTTCACAGGACTGGGAATGATCTCTGTATTTTGAAAATGCAAATTTCTTCTCGCTGCCATTGATTAGTGCTGTTTATCAGCTCACTAAGACCTAAAATCTGAATAATCCTCACACAATTTTAGAAGAGGAAACAATAATAAAAGCTTCCTGTTTTCTTCAGAATTGTGGGGTTTTGTTTTAATAATGTAATGAGCCCAGAAAGACTTATGTCCCTATTAGAATATAAAATAAACCAAATGGAACCATTTGTAATCAGGATTTTATCTGAGCCATGTTCTGTCTATATCACCCACTGCCTGTAAGATTGTGTTCCATTATTTTGCAGCAGTAATAGGAAAGAAACTAAACTATTTGCATCAACAATAATGCAACCAATTTTCAAGACTTGCATGTCAAAAATCCATTATTCCAGACATGATTACCTGGAACTGCTGATAACAATTGTCACCAATTACAGTTTTCTACAATGTAGCAGGATTTTCATTTCTCTTTCCCCATCCCATCTCTTCTTCCTCTTTCTTTTTGTCGTCTTTTTTTTTTTTTTTTTTTTTTTTTTTTTTTGTCTCCATCACTTAGATTAGAACATCACATTTAGTACAAGAAGCAGATGTTAATATGGAAAGACAGAACATCTCAATTTTCACACTGTTAATTCAGCTTACTGAGCCAATTTCACAATTCTCACATTCCTCTAGTCCTAAGAGAAAATGCTAATTTAGATTGTTAAAACTGACACAGGTTAGGGTATAAAGGATAATTAGCATAAGATCCTACACAAAGTGTTTTTAGCACCATTAATCAGCTCCCACCTATGCATACACACTTTTAGACAGAAGTGGTGTTGAATAGTTCTGGAAAAAAAACCCAAGCCTAAAATATTCTATAATACTTAAAACCCCCCTGAAAAATTTGGTTGGAAGCAGTTTCCAGTGAAAGTACCTAGTGTGCAGCTAAAACATGAGAATTATTTTACACATGAGAATTATTAAAAGCTCATAAAAGCATTCTAGAAAAAATATCTACATGATTTTTAAGATTGTAGGGGATGTGCTAAAATGCAGAAATATGACAAAATGGTTTATCTAGTTTTTTCACTTTCTCACCCCAGAAAACCTAGTCAGAGTTACACAAAAGAATGCAATTCTGTGTTTCACTCCATTTCATTTATACACACAAATTTCAAGTAAATTAGATTTTCATTAGTACAGACTAATCTTCCATCTTCCTTGAAAATACTACTTTGGATGGAAAATTCCAATGTAATTTTAGAATGCTTCATCTAGAAGTATATTCTACATAAAATGTGTGTTACAGTTCACATGAGTTATTTAATATTCTATATTATATTATACAACCGCCAAAGTGATTATATGAACTACACTGGAAAGAATTTCTAAAATTAATAATTGAATTAGTTTAGGCAAATGGAGTTTTGCAATTTGGGTGATTGTCTTGTTGATCATTTTACCAAGTTCCATAAAAAACCCAGTGTCATTGTTAGTCAAAAAAGCACAGAATTAAAAATTCCAACTGCCAAGGACAGAGAGTTTTAGGCATTCTAATGCTAAAGCAGACAAGTCAAGTAATTATTGCCTCTAATTGGCACATACACAAGATGCAACAATTTTTACAGTACCCACAGACAAGTGGCACTTAAAAAGGTGAGAAATTATTTCCTGCCTTGAGAAAAAAAAAAAAAAAAAAAAAAAAAAAGGAAAAAAGAAAATCACATGCTCTTCTAATCTGAGCTTTGCAGAGGGAAAGACTG
This sequence comes from Oenanthe melanoleuca, assembly GCF_029582105.1. NCBI lineage: Eukaryota > Metazoa > Chordata > Aves > Passeriformes > Muscicapidae > Oenanthe > Oenanthe melanoleuca. Next base: position 64,881,754 of record NC_079334.1, read on the forward strand.
GCCAAGCACTTCAAGGTCTGAATCAGCAAATCACTTAAGCACACACTGCATTTTAAGCATGTGCATATTAACACTTGACTAAAAGGCTATTTTTATTCCATGGCTGGCACTTTAAATGCTTTATTGGTTCTGTGTGTGCCCAGTTTAGGTGAACACCCGGGTTTGGATGGGATTCAGCTTCAGATCTTGACAATTAGTTTTGATTTTGCTGAGGCTGCTGTGAGAGCAAGAAGGATTTGCTGCTGCTGCACCATCCAGCACAGACCCACAGCACACACCCAATGGCACTGCAGTGACCCAGGTCATCCTAACACCCAATTCCTGCTAAAGGGGGCCTGAGTCTTCTTGAGGCCTCTGCCACATCCACCAGCCCTACACATCTCAAGGGGTTGTCCTGTTAAGTGTGGGCAGGTACCTAATTTAGCAATTCTAAGTAATTTTCCAGTTCAGTCAGAAGGGTTTGAATCAGTTTGAATTTATTCTGGCATGTCCAGCCAATTCAGAGGCCACTGAGCATCCACTTGGAGCTGCTCCTTCAGGAGGCAAAGGTCCCTCTATGTCATCTGTCATAAGCACCATGAGAATGTCTGGAGCATCTCAAATAATACTAAATCCTGTGTGGCCAACAAAATCGAGCTCAGTGGAAATGAGAGTTATGCAGCTGGTCCCCTTTTGACAAGCTGAAGAGCTTTACAGGCTCTGTAGACAAAAAGGAGCCTGTTCAGTTGTGAACATCCCAGACACCAGGAGCTGGAGCTGCACCCAGAGATAAATCCACTCACCTATGAGCAGACATCTGGTGCCTTTTCAGGAGCCTGGGGCTATGCATGACAGCTGTACAGACCTGGCAAATGTGATGCAGAACCTGGGGGAGACCTGTGACCTTTAGGAATGGTAACTGGAGGCCAGCACACAAGTTCAAGTTAGGAGTTGAATTTAATGCCACGTTAGCAGGCTCACACAGAAGCATTCATTAATGCACTGTGTTAAACCAGACCTGAGCAATCAATAGCATCACTTCCACCAGTGGTGCAAAATCAGAGAAGGACTCCAGGAGGAGAAAATATACAAATCAAAGTTCACAAAGTACAATCCACCTCTTCTGCTGTTTGTAGGGTGGGATAGATTTTCATTAGACAAATGTTTCTGGGGAAATAAACATAGATATTGTTGAAATGATTAAAGGAGTTTTTTCACTCTTTTTTACAGTTCATCAAAATAAACAGAGCTAGTCTCCCAAACCCAGAAATCTTTATTTATCATAAATAATCTGTGATTCAAGAGACTTTTTAAATGCTATGAAACTCCTTTGTTCATTATAAAAAAAGCTCTTTTTGACAGAGCAAGTTCAGCTTCACAATGGACAAAGAACAGATACTTTGTACTGGAACCTTAATAAATATCATTGTGAGGTCTGTGCTGAAAGAAGCAACAAACCATCAAACTAATTTACACATTGAAGCTGTTAGTGTGGCAAATAAACCCAAAGGATGAAATTTTCAGTATCCAATAGACACCAGATTAGCTGGCCTACACAAAGAGATTAAACCTCAATTTATTTTGATTGCCATGTACACTGGTCCATGATGGAATTAAAAATTAGTACTGTCCAGTCTGTTTATTTTTTTAAATTTTTTTTTCCTAGTGAACAGTGAATTTAAGGATTTATTGGAAAACAAAGCTTTAAAGAAGAAATATAAAAAATTCTCTGGAAATGGAGGCAAAATCAGTAATTATTTTTAGCCATGGAGACAACAAAAAAAAAAGAAAATGGGCTTTTGAGAATGTCATATTATTTTATTCTACTATTTAAAAATGCATGGTTTTACTTCCACCAGAACTAACTGACTTCATGTTTTGGAAGAATCCCTTGTACTTAATCAAATCATCTACAGTGACAGAAAAAAGATCAAGTAATGACATCAACTAACCTTAGAAAGAAAATAAGTAAATTTATGTGTTTGTATTGATGAAACATGTAAGCAGAAAAAAATATGCAATTTTTTTTTAGTTTTGCTGAACCATTTTGCTGTAATAAATTTCCCCACCTTTTTTTGTGTGGTTTGGCTACCAAACAGAAAAGAAACTGAATTATTCACCCAGCTCCAGTGCCAACAAGTATGTTGATTAGTGTTAAGTATTGTAGTTTTTTTTTTTTATTCAGCCATATGTCCACTTTGGCTAGGATTGAGGCCAGATGCTAATTTTATACAAGATACAAACAGATGCTGGGTAGCAAATCTTGATGTTTCCTCGCCCAAGATTAAAACTTCCCATTTACAAGGAAAATTCCTTCTTTAGTGATTGTTGCAGGTCAGCCATGTCTGTGGTAATGACCATGTCAGATAAAACTACATTTCTAGACCTGCTTTCATGATTTTTTGTCTTTTGACTTCCTTCTGCATGGCTCACAGGGGAGGTAAATATCCACAGGCACACACCTGAGGAAAAGGAATTTTTTTTGTTACTCTTCACACGCAACTCCCTGGATTCTGTTTCCAGATGGAATATGAAGGCACTCAGATGCCTTGAATAGATTTTCATATGTGCTGGTCCTTTGCCAGCAGAAAGACCTGGAAACAGAAGAGTTCCTAAGTGGATGCAGCATCTAGAAATATTAAGCCATTAGGTAGTTCAATTTCCTTCTCAGCCACCTGCTTGGGGATCTTGTACAAATATTGCCCCCTGCACATTGTGGCACACAGACCATTTGTTGTCTTGAAAAACTCATCACAAAACTATTTATCCTTGTTTATGCAGACCATAAAACTCTCAAATTCTACTTGTTTCTAGTGCAGGACTATCCTGGGGCTAATTTCCCATTCTCTCTGTTTAAAAGCACCTTGTAAAAAAGTCATTTTTTTTTTCTCTACAAAAGATTAAGGCTCAAGCTTCCAGAAGAAACAAGCTATGTAATGGTGTTTGACTTGCATATCTTATAACTAAATGCTAATTTAAACAACTGCAAAAAACCCAAAAACCCTAGAGGTGTTGTTTTTTTTTTGTTTGTTTGTTGGGTTGTTTTTTGTTTTTTGCTTTTTTGTTGGTTTTTTGTGTGTTTTTTGTTTTTTTTTTTTTAAGAGCTACTCTGCTCTGGATCTGACACTTTTGGGACTACACTGATGTGCTGATTTCTCTGGAGCTGACACTTTCAGGACTACACTGATGTGCTAATTTCTCATAAGTATGGGTTTGGTGCTTATCTCTGTAAAGAATATACAGAATGATAACCTGATTGTACTTCACTGTATGTTCAGCCTCATGCAAAAGTCAAACCCACTGCCTTTTTCCAAATTACTTCCTCTCTTGATATATGGACCTTATTTACAGCCTCCCTTTGTGCAACCATAACACCATCACACAGGGCTTAGGTTCTGAAAACCGTAGCAATTGCCTGAAAATTGATTTGATGTCTTTTGCCCATCCCTCCCTCGGGTCCCTCAAGACATTTTAATATGAGCCATGACATTATGATGGATGAAATCTGGCATTTTACTGTAGCAATGCTACTCCCATGTGGAAAATAACAGCTTGTTCAAAGCCCATCTTCCAGCCAGGTTTAGGATATACACTAAGCCACATCTTCAGTCTCCCCCTTCTCTCTACTCTTCCACAGTATCCTTTGCAAACAGCTTCATTTTGTACATCAACCTGCCTCAGCAGCAGATTCTTTCTAATCCTTTACACTCTGTGCAGCTACCTCAGAGCACACAGAATACAGATACACCCTTTCCCTCCCCAAACACTCCTGGACAAGCAACACATGCAACTAATTCAGCTAATTCACTGATAATTGCCTGAACAGAAAAGGAGTCTGGTTAATATGTGGAATTAATTCACTGTAAATCATCTCTGGCAATATGAAGCTCCTGGTGAACTGTAAGTGCACAGATAACAGGTTTACACAGACTGAAGCAATGAGCCAGTTCTTGTAGATGTTCATGTGCTTAATTTACCCAGCTGAAGTCCAGGGAAAGCAAAGATGATTTTGCCTTCTGGTTTCTGAGCAAAAGTGAACTCATTTTAGGTAACTTGAACATTTAGGAATATCTAGTGTTTATCTGGGAAAACCTATTCTGTCATCAACTGTTTTAATTGCTTATTTTATTCATAAATACAGTTGTAATGACACTGGAAGACATTTTACTTTTTATTCAGCCTTAAATTCCTGAAAGTCTGAAGTGGCCATCTGTTTTTCTACATTAAAAATATGGTCATAGGATAAGCTGAACCCTGAATTTTCTTCAGTGACAGTGATGGGAATACAGCATGACTTATTCAGATGTGAATGTCTCTAATGAAAACTAAAACAGGGGAAGCAGAAATACCAACTAGAGCTGCCTTCCAAAACCAGCTAGGAAACCTCAGCAGGAAACAACATTTTTGTTGCAACACAAGAATATTGTAGGAGGAATTCTTTCATTTCCATTTTCACTGGACTTTATATGGTTTGTGTTGATTTGAACTGTTCTCACTCACTGCTGTCTACTGGGCAATGCTGCTAATCTTAATTTTTAAATAGGAGAAGAAGTGCACTGCAGAGCTATTAGAGACTCATTCTAAAGTGTTGATGTATAAAAGATGCAGGTAAGCATCAAGAAAATTTTGTAAACATTCTGTCTAGACTGGTGCTTTGTTTGCCGTGGGATGTTGGCACCTAAAATGTCAGGATCTGCCTTCTCTCTAATCACAGAGGAGGTCTTTAGAGGAGGAATGGGTGGTGTCAGGATTTCTAGGGCAATAACAGCCCTTAGCACCCCTAGAGGTGTCTCCTTCCACCCCTGCCTGTGTCCTGTGACCTGGGGCTGTCACTCCCTGCCCCAGCACAGGTTGGGTAACACAGCCCTACCCCACACACCAAATTCCTGGTTTCATTTCACTCCCAGCAAGGATTTGCACTCCCTGCCTTGTGTGCACATCCCAAATCTCAGGATGAAGGAAATGTGGAGGAAAAAGATGGAGTGCAGAGTGGCTGATGGATCCGAGTCAATTAACCCTTTAATTATGGAGAAGAGAAGAATTGCACCCACCTTCCCATTTCAGCTGCACTTTGCACCCTGAGTCAGCAACTTCCACAAGCAAACTTTTGGAACCTTAAACATCTGTACATGGATTTAAAGTGAAAATGAATATGTTTGTATGGGAAGCAGATATTTAGGACTCCAGCACTGAAAAACAGGGTTTTCTTGTCTCTTCTGCCTTGTAATGTACACACACTGTGAGACCAAATATTTCATCATCATATGTTACCTTAACTGAGAGTAAGAAAGTGTCTGTATAGTCCATGGAACATTATTGAACATATTCCATATTCCATGTGTTGATGTTTGATTTGATATTAAAAATTTAACAATAATAAAAATGCCTGAAAGGCTTTTGCCATTTCTTTCAGTCCAATTTTTTTCCCTGTTGCCCTTTAGCAAATTTTTGGATTTATTTTAGCTATTTCATCTTCTGGTTTTTCTTTTCTTTTCTTTTCTTTTCTTTTCTTTTCTTTTCTTTTCTTTTCTTTTCTTTTCTTTTCTTTTCTTTTCTTTTCTTTTCTTTTCTTTTCTTTTCTTTTCTTTTCTTTTCTTTTCTTTTCTTTTCTTTTCTTTTCTTTTCTTTTCTTTTCTTTTCTTTTCTTTTCTTTTCTTTTCTTTTCTTTTCTTTTCTTTTCTTTTCTTTTCTTTTCTTTTCTTTTCTTTTCTTTTCTTTTCTCTTCTCTTCTCTTCTCTTCTCTTCTCTTCTCTTCTCTTCTCTTCTCTTCTCTTCTCTTCTTCTTTTCTTTTCTCTTCTCTCTCTTCTTCAAATTCTTTTGACAACCTGAGAAAGCCTTGCAGCTGAAAGCAGTATTAATTATATTTCAAAGCAAACCTTTTATTCATTTGGGGACAATCTGTGAAACAGAAATCTGTGACTGAAGCTGCTGCCAAGCCAATTACTGCAAAATAACTCAAATATGTCTTGACAGATTGCAATTTTTCCTATTGTTAGATTGTTTGTTTTTTTAGATCAAAAGGTTATGCTCACTTAAATTAGACTTGCATTTAAATATTCCATAACTTTGTGCATGATGGATATATAGGTGAATGTAGAGAATATACAGTGAGGCAGACAAATTGCATTTAACTAACAATGAATATTATTGATCTATTTCCACTTCTTTTTTAAAAATCATCCACAAATACACTGTAAGTATCATAGATTCATAAATTGTAGGACTAGAATGAATATTACAGTCTAACTTCTTTCATAAGCAGAGGAAATCAAAAAGAGCTTCTTGCTCAGTCATTTTTGCATCAAACATCTCTTTTATAATATATAAAAATGTGATTTAATATCTTTCAGTGGTGGAAAATCCACTGCTTTCCTAGATAATTTTTTCTGGCAGTTAAGGATGTATTATAATCAAAAGGAAATTTCTACTGTATTTATTTATGTAATTGCCTAGTCTTGAAGAGGAACAAAATCCTGCCTGGCCAGACTGTGAATCTTTGCTCAAATGCCAATGGAACTAATACTTCCAGTAGTGCTCAGTGTAAGCAAAGTGGATACAACACTCTTTATGAATTTCTTCAGTTTTGAGTTATCTGATGAATATTTTATAGAAATATATGGCAATCTATTGATTGCTCATGACATATTTGCTGCCACAGTTATTCTATTCATAAACATCCAATTGAAAAGCAAAGTATGAGAGTTATATCACACAGCTATTTTTGTTTCCAGAAGAAATAAAGCTTCTGCAGTGGGAAAAGACATATATACATCTATGCAAACACACACATTTTTGAATTTGATCTGTTTTCTATGCTAAATAAGAAACTGTATTATTACTTGTAAGATTTTTCTTCACACAAAAATTCATCCCTTAAAAATGTTTAGTCAGACTAACATTTGTTGACTTTGCACAGTATTGCCTGAATTCTCTTATTCTTTCTGGTTACAGCTTTATCTGTATTTTGGACTTGCTCTTTGACTCCATATTTCTTCAGCCCTTAACAAGCTGAGAAATTTCTGGTCAGCAGAGCAGAAAACAAAGAGATTGCTTCATGCACAGATTGTAACACTGCTCCAAATAATTATCCTGTTTGGGCTTTCAGATGTGGTTATTGATTATTGGATGTGTATTAATTGCATATGGACCTCCCATAAATATGGAGTGTTCCACATCTGCCTCAAAATTCCCTGACCAGAAATGAAAGAATTCTGACATTAGTCTCTTTATCCAACATACAAAAAACAGAGAATATGACATTTGGCTTGTTTTGTATTCTGGCAAAGAATTAAACATTATTCCTGCTCCTGCATAAATTCATTTAGAGCTGAATGCAACAGTTTCAGAACTGGTGGACATCCCTAAATGCCTCTGACTTCTCTGGATCCAGAGCTGAAAATTTCATCTCTGTGGCTCTGCAGAGACCAAATGGAAGTGACAACTGGTTCTGTCAGTAATAAGCAAACCTCTAGCCTGCCAAAAATCCTTTTTTCCAATAGTTTTTTCCCTATTGAAGAACATTGTCGATATTAATTTTTTAAAAAGAGATTAAGAACAATGAATGGCAGAGAAGAAATTTTAAAAAGTGGTATTGAAGTTTCTATATTCTCCAACTGTGTATTTTTAAATTTTGTTCTTTTTGGATGAGCTTGAGCAATATACAACATCTAAACCAGATCTCATCTTGCAGGGCCTCAGCTCTTTTAGAGGCTGATGAATTCACTTTTGTTCTTCTTTGAGATATTCTTTATAAAACCTCATCTCACTGAATTTGATCTCAGCACTGAGCTGTCACATCTTTCATGGTAAAACCCCTTTACACCCCAGCCCTCAGCCTGAAGGTTAATGTACATCAGGGGCTCTGACACTGATTCAGAGGAACCATGGAACCATGGTTTGGTTTTGAGGCTTTTTTTTGTTGGTGGTGTTGTTTTTTTTTTTTTTTCTCCAAAGGACATGAAGCAGTACCAAGTTTGTTCTTACCCTGGAACAACTGATTTATAGTGGATCTTGTTCAAGGGAACTCTCAGAAAATACTATAGAGGAGACTATGACTATATTTGCTTGCATTTTGTGGGCTGACAGTCTCTGACTGGTGGAAAAATTGACAGCTTTAAATCATTCTGTTAGCCCCACTTCCCACTTCAGCCACCTGGCATGTTTTTTTTCTTTTACACTTTGGATTATTTGTAGTAGGATGCAGAAATGGTAATCTGTCTCAATGACTGCAGAGGGGCTTAGGTGGGTGGTCCTCAAGGCACTCTATCATCTTAAAAAAGTTACATAAAATGGTCCATCATCAACTCATCTTGGTAAGAATGCATGAAAAACCTGATCCTGAAGGTGAGAGAATCTAATTCTCTCCAGATAAAAATAAAGCAGGAGAAACTGGAGGTCTACAAAATGGGCTTAACTCATCAACAAGTTAATATTTAAAGGCAATTTTGTAGTTGCTGTCCTGTCCAAGAGCTGGATGCACTCAGAGAGCTTGGTATAAAAACTCTTGCAAGCCCTTGGACGTTGCAATCCAGCATCTGTGTTCTACACCTGCCAAGTGTAACCTCTGAATGGTCACCAGGCTATTGGCTCCAATGCCAAACCATATTGAGGAGGAATGGAAGAGGGAAAGGCAACCCAGGAACGGGAGAAGCTCGAGCCAAGAAAGTGTCACACAGATATAGAGGAGCCAATTACCTTTGTAATTGTGTTTCACCAATAAAAGCCAACATTGTGTCCAGATTCCTGCAAGATCTGCTTGATTCAGTGACAGTTTACAAGTGCAGCTAACGAGTTAATGGGAAGATACAAACTCTCATTGAAGGAGAATGACTATATTGCACAAAGAGGGAGAAAAATGTGGATGGAAGTTGACCAGAATTCCTGTTAATCCCCTCGAAGACAATTAGATACAGAGCACTTACCAGGATAAGTCCTTTATTAGCCTCTGTCTATAGAATGATCATTAGGTGGAAATGCAGATCACCATGGAAAGGGGCACCTGTTTCAAGGTGGATTTTTTATTAATGATATCCTTGATACCCACAGGCCAGTCTTTGCAAATATAATTCCAGAGCCCTTACCAGCAAAACAAATAAACTTAAATAAAGCTCTGATAGAAAATGTTCAGATCTGTTGGTTTAAAGAGTCACTGTCACACATATAACTTCAAACTAAAATGTCACTCCTATAGTTAAAATGTTCACATGCAGTGCAAGTTGCTGGAATAAAAAGAGGAATCTCAGGTTATTAAAGATAGTAGTAGTAGTAGTGGAAAGATTTGATCCTAAAAGGCAAACCCAGGGGTTGAGATTCCCAGTAAACTGCATTTGAGTACATTACTGACCCAAGTTACTTTTGTAACCTGCATTATCATACTACCCAGATACATCCATCTTGTCATGCATTTACTAAAGATTTTACTAATATTCTAAATGTTATTACTCCCTTTAGAGACAGGGAATGGAAGATGAAGTCTTAATTATTTTTTTCAAGATAATGTAGCAAAATAATGTAGCAGAATTAAGATAGTGTATTAAGTCTGATTTTGTGATATAAGATTGAACAAGGCACATTCTTTTATTCTGAATTGCACTCATGGTCTGACTTCAGGCTTTTACAGTCCACCCCTTCCCTCTCTAGGCTCTTCCTTCCTCAGAGCTTCAAATGGACAGTCAGAAAAGGGAATCACCAAAAAATCAAAGAGCATTTCTGAAGTAATGCAGTAAGATTACTGTCTCTATTTTCATATAAGCTATTGATTGTTACGTGGAGAAGGCAGAAAAGATAAGGTGAAGGAAAAAAAAATAATTTAAATTAAGAACTTGGGAAGTTGGAATTTTATACACATGGAAAGAAGTCATAAAGAAAATTTTCACTGGGCACATGACTTACAGTCTTGGTCTGTGGACAAGAAGCTGGGGACACATCCAGGACTGATGACCCAAACTGGCCAAAGGGATACACCATACCCTATGATGTCATGCTCATATATATATATGTATATATAAACATATATAAACATTCATCTATAAACTGGGAGAAATCTGAGTAGTGAGCAATTACATTGTGCATCATTCATGTTCTGTTATTATTATTATTATTATTAATTATTCACTTCCTTTTATATTTTGTTAAATTGCCATTATGCCAACCCACAAATTTTGCTTTATTTTCCCCCATTCTCTCACCCAGCCCACTGCAGTGTGGGAAGTGAGCAAGAGGCTGTGTGGTGTTTAGATTCCTGCAAGCTTAAACCACAACACTTACTAAATGTAAATCATCTTTAATTTTGCTTATATGTTCAGTCAGAAAAGAGAGACAACTCTTTTTGAAAAATCACATGGAGCTTATATTTAAAATTATTTTCAGCATATTTCTAATAACATTTCAATCAAAATCCCCTTGAACTACAGTCCTAGAAACTTCACCTGTAAGAGTTTTAGATTTCAGGTATATATTTGCTTTCATCAGGTGTGGGTTTTGCAGAGAGGAATTGCCTTTGATCTGATCAACATCAAAACACTGAATGTGCAAATTTCCAGACATGCAAACCCATGCAAGGATAACCTCATCCCCTATTCATGATGACCAAGCCAGATGCTGCAGTGGAAGCCTTTCCTGAAAATAAATATAAGCAGAAGAGTAAGGATTTGGAAATCCAGAGCTGAAATTTTGTTTTGCCATGTATATGTGACCCCGGAAAGAGCTTCCATGTGCCAGTAGTTGCTTCTTGCAAGGGTTTTCTGGAGAAAGGATTTGTACAGGTATTCTTGGTCTGAGTGCAGGCCTTCCTTCTTTTTGTCCAGTTGTGTCAATCCTGAGGTTCAGATGTGCACTTATTTCACTTTGAGGGATGGAAATCCTATATACAACATCTCATCACCTGTTTGTGTAGGAAAAAACCCCTCTTGTAAAGTCAAACTAGTAAATAATGATATGATCTAGATCAAGCACCACAAGTGTGGCATCTGTCACACACTGATTCTATTCCAGAGATATTTGGTTACTGAAAGTCAGGGATTAATAAGACAATATCTTTTGCATATTGTGTTCTGGGTTTTATAAATATGTAGACACAAAAATGTAAGTAGCAAATTACTTTGTGTATTGAAGAACTTCAATGTGTTCTCTACATCAGGACCAACACATAGAAAAATTTATCAAAGAAAGAATAAAAACTGAGAATAATGTAAAAAAATGTCAGATCAAGGCAAACACTATGAATCTTCAAACTGATGATATTCATGATCTGTTTAACTTTAGTTTTCCACTGCACATAATACCACACCTCAAGAGATGTGAGAAAATATGAAAAGCTGTCTTAAATTAATAATAAGTCTATAAATATATAAATAAATTTTATGTGTGTGTATATATATGGAACTAAGACACTTGTTAGATTAAGTAACTGAGAAATAGACTTAAAAGGATTTTGTTCAAACTGTATTGGATTATCGCTCTAAATATTTATTTGAATCTTTCCAAATTTAAGAAGCAATTTCTTCCCCCATTCTGCAAAAAATCTATAGTCTCCAGCAGCTGAGACAGAGTCACAGAACCTTCTGTACTTGGAGTTAAATTTGCATACATAAGCTTATTGAAGCACTGTTGAGAATATTTCTTTCCTAGTGACTTGCAGGTGTTCTGTAAGACAGGATTTACTTCATTTGCTGGATTGGCTCTCAGGCATTAAATCCCTTGAAAATTAGTTTTAGTGTGTGCACTTAGCAAATATGGGGAGACACTGGTCAAGTGGCCCTAAAGCTTCTTCCTCTTTCTTTTATTATCCTATGAAATGGGATTGCCTGGGAGAAATTCTGGTGCTTGGAGTTTAATGAAACCAAGTATGTGGGTTTTAATACACATGATACTTAATTTCCACCACTCCCATTGACTTAACATTATCCTGTATTTTGTGTTCTGCAATTTCATAGGCTTAGTAATTTGACAGAGCTTATGGCCAGAAGGTACCTTTAGATCATCTAGCCTGGCTACTTGCATATCATAACCCGTTATATTTCACATGCATGAAGCATTTTAAGCTCAAAGACTACATTTAAATGGAAGATTTCCAGTCTTCAGAAGACTGAATCCTGTGCTGTAGATGGAGAAAAGGGGGAAGACAGGTAACAGCTATGTCCAGGTGGCTGCAAACACAGAGATTGGGTTATTTGATACTTCAGAAAAGAAGCAAAAGAACTATAAACACTGCAAACTGATTGTACATGAGGACCAAACTTTCTGAGTCGTGATGGACTAGCTGGAATCTGGAAGTATGATAATTAATTTTGTCCAGTTTTAATCATTTTCTGACTTTAGATTGACAGCCTAAAAGTAAATCCTGGGCAAGTTCATGGCTGTGTTGCCACTGAGCAGCTGTAGAAAGGGAACAAGTGCAACAATCCCAACATTCACCTCCCTTCAACTTGCCAGCCTGGAAAATGAGGATGAAGCAACAGAATTCCTGTATAAAGCTCCTGACTAAGTCAGAGCTAAAGACTTTGAATATTGATATTGTCATTCAAAACTGCTCAAAATCTGAGTCATCTCATCTCTGTACAGCTGGGGCTCTGTCCTTTGCACTCAGCTTGAGCAAAGGCTGTTCAGTGAACATTTTGCCATTGCATTTGAAGTTTCAACATAAGCTCTAATTAAAAGACATAAAAATCCTCTTGCATATCCAAAGTTTCATTTTCATGGTTCCACAGGAGTGATTTAGAATAATTCTACTTTATTGACTGTATAATAAATAAGGCCAATCTCAAAATCTCAAAACAAACTGAAGTGAGGTAAGTAGGTTATAAATCTGGAGTATCTAGTCTGCAAAAGAGATGGAATTTTCATGGGCTTAATGTGTGATTAAATTATTTTTAGCTGAAGGAAAAAATAATCCTACAAGACAAATATCAAGATGCATAATTAATATACTAAGGAGTGTACCATTCCAGATGCATGTCATAAACCACAAAATCTGCAGGCTCTGCTCCTACTGTGGATGACAGAGGGAGGGGGGAGGGTTGCTGAAATGATTGACATCCTTGGAAGTTTTAATCCCTCCATTTTTCCACTGATAATCTTTAAAATTATCACTGGAGGGGTATTAACACTGGAGTGCCAAGGATAATTTTGAATGTATAAACCTATTCCCAAATAAAATGGCATCTTCCAATGTGGTTTTCATTTAGTGAATGAAATCTTCCAGACTTGAATATGACAGTGACAAAGGATAATAATGTGCAGCCATATCTTGAAATTCAATCCATTTCAGTATTCAACAAGCTATTGCCACCTGCTAGAAGAGGAAAATTCATCATTTTTCCTTACCCAATAAAATAAAATCAATAATTGTGGTGAGTTTCTTGCTCAACAGTGTTTCTTCTAAGGTATTCTAAACTGCATCTGTAATACTTTATTCTCTGTTTATATAATTTTTATAATTGTTTCTACTCTCATATGCACACCTGCAAAACAACATTATTTGAGAAGCTCAACTACCCTCCTCTTGCCTTTATAAATGCCTGACTGAACGCACAGGGAATTTGGGGAGTGCAAAGAACTAAGAAATGCAACCTTACCAAGAATAAAAAAAAACTTGAAACTTTACACCTGCCTGCAGTAATTGCACATTGTAAAAGAGCTCTGATTTCCAGGAGGGCAAAATAATCTTTCAGCAAACAGGTAAGTGGATGTTAGCTGTGGGGTGGGTGATGTGGTGATTCAGGGCACAGCCCTGCCCTCCCAGGTCCTGCGTGGGTCATGCAGATTTTGAGCCAAAGAGGAACAGGTTGAGTGCAGGTGTTTGGGGAGCCAGGAGGCAGCAGATGGAATGGCTGACTTTGCTAGTGCTCCCAGTGAAATTCAGCAAAATCAGTTTGGTGAGTTTTGTATTTGTTGAAAACTTTGAGAATAGGCAAATGTGCATCGAATGGAGGGAAAGTTTTTTTTTTTTTCTTGGAGGAATTTTTTAATAAGCACTCAAGTGGTTTTCTCCAGAGTTTGTGGTATTTGTTATACTAGGAGGTGATGTCATTTTTTTGTGAAGGAGAAGGTGCTTGGGAAAAGGCCCAACCCTTTTCAATGGGATCTGTGTGATAACCTGGAATGGAGATCATGTCAGCAAGAATTTCCCAGCAGTATTTTTCAGGGTTTCTGAGATTATTTTCTCTCCATTGCTGATGTGGAAATCATAGAATCATGGAATTGTTAAGGTCTGAATAGACTTATAAGTTGAGTCCCATTATTAATCCACTTTATATAGCCCACTGCTAAACCACGTCTCCAAGTGCCACATGGATTTTTTAACATTTTTTTTAACATTTCCAGAGATAGTGATCACACCACTTCTGTGGGTAACTTACTCCAATGCTTCGTCACCTTTTCAGTGAAGAAATTATCTTCCTGTGAAAATAGTTTAGTGGACATAAATCACAGAGTGAAACCAAATTTTGCTCTCAAACTGCAGGTGGGTGACCTCTCTAGAAGGACTGACTTACCATATGTGACATTCAGTTCCCAGAAAGGACTGAGGTTTTAATATTAACTATGCTGTTATTTAACCCAAATGCAGTAGCACAGCTATTTTTCAAACAAGACACTTGATTTCATATTGTTTCTCTGAATCAGGCAGAAATGGGCAAGAATTGGAGTCACAGGTAACTGCAGATGGTACATGAGTGATCAAATGTCCACTTAGGGATATCTTTTAAGGCTTTAGCCTTGATTGGCACATTTGCTATTGACAAATAGCTTAGAAAAGCTATTCCTTACAAAATCATTTCATATAATCTAAAACAAAGTATGATCATAAGCAAAAGAGCAACATCAACAACAACAATTTGGTTCAATCTGAAACAATTTTCTATTATCAGAATTAATACAATGCAAGTGGCTCTAAATTTGAAGCTCCAGCATTTTACAAGGATGCTACTTCTGCTGGTAACAAAATTTGTACACACACAAACTGCCAGATCCTTTCTTAAAGTCAAAGCCAAGATCAATCTTTTCTTATCTACTTGTTAATGACATGTACACTGTGGGTAAATATCACTCACAGTTCAGAGACCTTTGATATTTAGTCTCTGCACCGTGCCTGGAAATCCCAGAGATGGAATCTCATGCAATCAGACTCTGTTAGGAAATTTGGATTTAGAAATTGAAAGCTTATGAACAAGGAGATACCTAATCTAAGCATTTCTGAGTCTTCCTATGGTGTCTCTAGTTCATTTTCTATCCAGCTTCCTTACTCTAATAATGATATATTGACAACTGGATTGATCTCAGCTCAGAGTTTAACACGTCTAAAAATATTCAGGGTGAGAGCAGGAGTCATCCTGAAAAATATTGAAATTCCTGCACTGCAAGGCTGATGGCTAAAGAAGGTGATAGGAATTATGGTGATGTAAAACATCCTTACTCTTAATCATCATCTTTAATTGCATATCAGCCTCTGACCTTTCTGGACATCATTTGATAATTACTTTAAGGCATCCTGTAGATCCTGAAATTTACTGTAAGTGCTTTAGAAAAAAATATACATTTCTTCTCAAAAAATGGATTTTGGTTAAAGTTTCTTTCTAAAATTGTTTTTATGACTGAGAAAAAATGACAGAAAGATGTGGACTTTCAGGTGAACCTGAAAAAAAGAATTATAAGACAGACTTAGGAGTTTCACCAGGTAGTTTTTTTAACTTCTTTTGATTGAACTGTTTTACTGAATAAAATATTCATGGATCAAAAGGACAAAATAAAGAATCAGAAAATTTATGAATATTTTTTAAAGAGTAGAATACATGCAGAATTTTTAATCATAGTTATAAGTAAAGATAACAACCTTTTATTTGAATAATGTGCACAAAAATGCAAGCATATTTTTGAACACAAAGAAGTGAGTTTTTAAAGCTGAATTCAAACTAAAACCAAAATATTAGCTTAGTTAAATAAGTATAAGGTCAAAACTCTGGAAAAGGGGATTGGTACCAAGGAATGGAAGGAATGTTGTCAAGGAACACACAGATGTTGATGGACAAAGGGAGAAATATAATGTATCACAAAGTCGTGGCAGATATAATCCAGGTTTTAGATTATGAATCAGGACTTGAGTTTTAGTTCTCAGCCTGATTTTAAGAAGGCTTTGTAAGTATTTTTTCTTCTCATGACTGAAACAGTGAATAACTGTTTTGTAGGAGATAGAATCTCCCTGACCAGAGGTGGTTTTGTCCATTATTTATTGTCCACATGGCTCATTCTTGTGTTTTCATTTCACAAGTAAGACATTTGGTGAAATTCATGAAGTGCAATAAGTTCTGCAAAAAGACAAATGAAAGACCAGAGGCTTTATGAGCCCACTGTGGAAATATTTACTGTGGTTGTAGTGGAGATGCTTTAGTGCAGTTTAAACTTCTTCCTTGGCCATGATCTAAATCCCTTTGTCACGTTTGTGGCCTACAGGGATTTTATTTTTCTGATGAGTTTAGAGATTTGCAGGCTGTGAATGGTTGGAAGAGCTCTGAGCAGATATGATCTCCCCATATAAGTTTAATATATAATTAAACAAGTCACTTAATCACACTGTTCATCGATTTCCCCCCCAGTTTGCAGGGCAGGATGGCCTGTAACACATTGTGCCTGTGATGTGTGGAAGTAATTCTTGTGATGTATTTGAATGTTTCTTTTACAAGAATCTATTTCCCTGGAAAAGTGCCTTGTTGGATAAAATTCCCCTCTTAATTATTTAGTTGGTTTCATGAGTGTTCTCAAAGTAAAAATATTGGTGTCCAAGGACATGGCTGGATAACACAATTTTTCATGATGTGTTTTGGATGTGCTCATGGAAACAGATGCGTTGGTTTGCAGGTTTTTCATAGATTTCAGTTGGTAAGTTGTTGATTTTGATTCTGTCTTTAGTGTTTAAAAAATGAAGATCATACTCAAGGATTCCTGACAAATGAAATTATGTTTGTTCCTGAAACAAGAGTGGAAGTCAATAAAAAATCTTGATTTCTATAACATGGCAAACTTATAATCCTTTTATCTTAGATACAACACAAACTTCATGGTATGATAGCTAAAAAAAAAAAAATCTGCATTGACTTCAATGTCAGCAACTTATTTCAGATAAGAGATATAAACTATAAATAGAAACTGATGTGATGATCTTTATTAAAAAAAAAAAGAGAAAAACTCTAGACAATCATAAAATATAGAATTTAAAGAAATATTCCATGATTGCTCAGAGAATAGCATTTTTTATAATTTCTACTTCAACATATTTCCATGCAATACAGAGCAGTGTAATTTTTTTTCAGTTCATAATGACAAATAGAGGTAATGATTGGCCCAGATTTAAATGTTACATCCCAGTGGGACAGATTCATTGCAGGTAGTGGAAAACCAGTACGAGTATCACCTGGCAAAGTGTGACCAAGTTAAATAGTGTGACATCCAAATAAGAATATCCAAACAGGCAGAGACACAGGTTCTGGAAGTGCCTGGGTTCTGGAAGCAGGCTGGATACAAAAATTAATATTCTTATATGCAGTTTGGAAAAATTAACTTCAAATTAAATTTGTTGCTCCAAACATATGGATAAATCTTGTTCAGATGAAACAAAAAATAAAGGGGAGAAAAAGGCAGCCAATGAAAAACTGAATGCTTAAAGACAGAAATTAATTTATATTCTCTGCTATCCTCTCTAGTTAAAAACTAGCTCTAGATAAACAGTTTATGATAACTCTTACTTTTTTTTTGCTTCATTTTGTTTAGCTACTTTAGAAAAACTGGGTTCTGCAATCGTTTGGGGGAACAATATGATTCAGGGATATTGTGAGTTCACAGCACCACCAAAGGTAGAAATGGGTTCAGACCTGCTTAGACACAGGGATGTCTGGCAGCCAGGGTGAAATGTGCTAAATTCTAAAGGTTCTGAGGAAACAATGGCTGATGGTGTTGCCCTGGTGATTTTTTTTTCTTTTTTTCCTTTTACAAGTGCGTGTAAGAACTTACAATTTTGGGTTGAGAGAAGTGACACATTTTATTTTAGCAAAAACACATTCCCTCTCTCCTCCACCCCCTACACCCCCACCCCAAGTTTTAGACTTAGCTCCAATTTTATTGTTGTTTTTTTGTTGTTCTATTGCTACCATCACTGGTTCTTACCAATTTGGCATCTAATTCTAAAAAAAAAAAAAGATTTTTCACACAGCTTGACTCAGGAATATAAGTTGGTGCTGGGCTTTAACCAAACACAGGGCTCTCAATGTGCCCTTCTTGGTTCATGCTCAGGAAGGATCTCTCCTCCAGCAGCCTGTGCATCCTTTATTGCTGCTGCAACAGGGGTGACAACGTGTGTCAGGCCTGGGGGAGCTGATCCTGGCAGCAGCCACACACTCAGTGACAGCCTGATGTCAATTTTACCTGCCCAAAACTCCTCCTGGAGGCTGAGCCTGCCAGAGTTCACAAAAAACAGGACAAACAGAGCTGCTTCCTTTTTTAATTTTTATTTTAATTTTTTTTTTTATTATTATTTTTTCATAAGACAATTCAGGTGCTCATAAAAAACCCCAGGTTGAGCTGAGAGAGAAGACAAATGATAAGTGATAAGGGGCCACCTGTGAAAAGAGAAAATTTTGTCTTGCTATTTGCACATACAAGTGGAATTCACAGTTAAATGGAACAGGACAAGAAGAAAATAAATTCTCTCTGATTTTTACTTTGGGTAAGACAGTTTTGGGATCTCAGATGTCAGGTGTCAAACTGGGTTTGCAAGCTGTTAGGGAGACAATATTCACATCCTCGTGCCTGTGGGAGTGGCATCCTTGGCTGTTGGGAAATGCAAAGATTTTTCCCACCTTTCCCTGCTCAGAAGGGAAATACTGGCTATAAGAAATCAGGCCCTTAATTGAGCCTGGTTAATATTATGTCCCTCTTGAAGATAACAAGCAAGGTGTCTGCACAAAATGTCTTTGGTCATTAGTAATTTTCTGTGCCTTTGACTCTGCAGTGTGTTGATGAGAAGTTTGACATCATCTCTAGGGGAAAAATTCTAACTGATATCCTATTCCAAGAAGCCTTTAAAAAAAAAAAAAAAAAGGATGATTTTCTGTACAAAACATGCCTTAGCACCTTAGGCATTGCAAGGATCCCAAGCCAGTGTGCTGAGGCACAGCATAGCAACTGTCACCAGGGAAAATGTCAAAACTCTGAGACATGCAACAAAAGAAAAGAAGGCAGGCAACTGGGGAAAGTTCCAGCTCCCCTTACGTCTCTCAGAAATTATTTAATTTCCACATCTGGCAGATAAAATGCAATTAAACTGCATTGAATCTAACATGAGAAAAAGGGGGGGAAATCAGGTGTTTGAAAATCTATGGAGTCAGTGAAAGTATTTGTACAGGGGGATGCAAACTTTGAAAAAGCGAAAAAAAAGTGAAAACCCATATTTTGGTAGTATAATGCAAAAAAATATGTCAATTGTCTTCCATAATACATTTTCTCCATAAATAATAAATCTTCTTTTTGCACCTCAGATCTCCAAAGAGCAAGAACTATTTGTTCTTCTTTAGTGGCTACAAAGGTTAAGGCATGTATGGTTTAAAACATATTGGAGAGGGATTTTGCCAAGCTGACAACATTTAGTGTTCTTTTAATCCTTGCTTAGGGAATGATGTGGGAAATTTCCTATTTTGCTTTTAAGATTGTTTTTAAACAAGGATGTATCATGACAGAATCCCATGGCAGATATCAGCCCATATGCCAAAATATGAGGACATGCATCAATTGCTTAGCTATGTGACCAGTTTCCTTCTGAGATTTTTTTTCTTTCTTTTTACCAATGATCAAGGAATTTTCCTGCACTGCAGCCTATGTTGATTGAGAGGTACCATTTCATCTCAAATGAAGAACTGAAAGAATGAAATCTTTATACCAATGCCTAAAGAGAGCCTGCAGGAAAGCTGGAGAGGGACTTTTTACAAGGGCATGGGTGGATAAGGCAAGGGTGAATGTCTTTAAACTTAAAGAGTGCACATTTGGATAAGATATTATGAAAAAGTTCTTTAATGTGAGGATGGTGAGGCATTGGAACAGGTCACCCAGAGAAGCTGTGGCTGCCCCTGGATCCCTGGAAGTGTCCAACATCAGGTTGGATGGAGCTTGGAACAACCTGGGACAGAGGAAGGTGTCCCTGCCCATGGCAGAGGGGGTGAAACTGGATGAGTTTTTGAGCTCCTTCCAACTCAATCCATCCTGTGACTCAATGCTGCTTCTCCTTGGCAAGCCCAGTTTATTTATCCTGCAGGAGCCTTGCATTATTATTTTTAAGGAGTAATGAACAACATGACATGCTGAGGCCAGCTTTTTACTTGGGCATTAGGGTACAAAAAATAGATGTTTTGACCCTTTCCCTTGCTCCAGCACTAAAGGATTTAAAATCTATGAGCAATTTTCCTTTCTCAACCTGGAGGATATTTTCCATTATCTCTGCCAAAGAAAATTGTGGACATATTGAAACAGCCTTGTAATTTTTTCTTCATTTAGTTCTTATCTTATAAAATTATTTACTTTCCTCTTGAATCATTGTCTACAGAACTTTGACACTGTTATTAACTAAACTAAAAATCTTGAGGTAAAATGCTCAAAACAGGGAAGAGAGTTTAAGAGAGTTTAAAATTTTGAAAACAAGGTTGATCTGCTGGAAACAAAGCATAAGGAAAATTTTTTAAAAAATTTCTTTTTAAAATCTGTAAATTTAGAGTATAATTAGTTAAATAGAATGTGAAAAGAGATGCTTATCAAGAGAATATCTCCTAACTGTAGAGTTAAAATAATGAATGTCACACCCTTTTTAAATATAGCTCTTCCTTAATAACAACCCTACTATTTCTGCTGATATTTTTTTAAAAATCTTTCCATCCTCCAAACTTGGAGGAAGCATTGAATGAAATAGTTGCATATACCAAAGTTTATCCTCTGTATGTGTGTACAGTCATTAATATTTTATAAGATTTTATCCAATTCAGAATTGAGAACACCTGTAAAATACATCTTAACTTACAGTTGTCATCAATCTCCAAATGTGGGACCAATTTAAAATAAACATAGAGATTATAGTAGAGAGAAAATAAGTAAACAAGTAATCTTGCTGTGTTTGAAATGTTCAAAATTGTTCATGTTATAGCAAATTTCCTCTCTTCTTGTTACAGTCCTGATGGATGAATGGTCCTGGAAATGCAAAAGAGAGAAAGTTTGGAACACACCAAGAAGCACATCTGGATAATTCCCTGCAACTGGAAATCATTGAGACAAATTCTGTGACTGCATCTAATCAGAAACTCAATAATTTTACGGCTATTAGCACCACAAACCAAATCTGTAAGGAATGGTAATCAAATACCACACTTCAGGGAATAAACTAATTGTCCAGCAGGTCAGAAAATTATGTGTTGCTTCTATGTTGCACAAATGCTTAGATGCCCTCTGAGTTTTCATCTCTTTTCCTGAAAATAAAAGGCCAAAACTGAGAACTGAAGGAACATCCATTGCTGGATGGAGGAAAGAAGAAACCCAACTTTGTAAGGGTTGAGATAAATGGTGAATTACTGTAAATTTTCTTTTCCTAGATAAGTCCACTCTTTAATACGTAACACCTTTCCACTCTATCATATTCCTAAATAAATTAGAGCTGTGCCCAAGAGAAATTAAAAGAGATATGGAGAATCAAGGAGATTTATTTCAAGATTGCTGTCTGATATAAATTTACCTATACAAGAGACTTTTCTTTTTCTATTCATTTCCCTTGATGGGTAAAATCAGAGATGATGATGTGACCCCAGCTTTCTAGGGTAAAACTGTTATGACAACTAATGGGGAAAAGAGAAGGACATGTCAGGACAAATCCCCATCTCTATCCAGGGACATATATTAGGGGCTATATCCAATTTTTCTTTCTTAAGAGGCACAGAAAGGAGAAAGCATCTTGCCTTAACGCTAGGATGCCTCTATTTCATTGTTTGCCTACAGGGCTGCCCTGAATCCTTGATCCCATTCCATCATAATACAAGCAGCAATCATTTTTTCTTCAAAGGACAAAGTATGCCCACTTATAGGGAAAAAAAAAAAAAAAAAAAAAAAAAAAAGGAAGTATATAGCTCTGCTAGCTCAGAAGGTCATTACTAGGAAAAACCACCATTTGGGGGAGATTTGCAAGGACACATCTAAGTGGTGGTTATCAGGAGCTGGGAGGGTCTGTGAGAGAAAGGTCAAGTCTATACATATCCTAAGCATTTGCTACTTGCTGTTGCCAGGCAAAGGTTAGCAGGCTAAATGAACCTTATGTCTAACCCCATGTGGTATTTTTTGTGTTCTTATCTGAACTCCTGTCATGCTGAGCAGAGCAGCTCACACCTGACATTTTTCCCTTTATGGCCTTTTAAGCTACTAAGTCTGATTGGTGCAGCATCTTCAGGGAGTGGGAAGATGCAGGGCAGGGGGGAGAAGGAGGCAGGCACTTGTAAGTCAGGAAAAGGATATCTCCCCCCCATAGGCTTTCAGTCATCTGCATGGCTGCTCCTCTCCATCCCTTCCCTCAGTAACTAAAATCTGAGGTGGCACTCTGATCCTCACCCTTCAGGATCTGTGATTTTGGTGGATGCCTACGAAAAATAAATAAAATAAAAATAAAAAAAAAAACCAATAAGAATCTCTCTTTGTTAATGAAACATTTAAATCTTAGATTTTAATCACATGTCAGGTCGCTCAAAGTTAAGGTTGCCACAGCAACACTACAATAAAGCTCTTTGAGCAGAGCAGTTAGTGGAATGCACAGTTTAATTAAAAATTGTCTCAATTAACTGACAGTTTTCATCCCCCTAAATCCTGCTCTCTCCTACCTCCCTGAATTGTCATTGAAATGGGGAAAAGGACAAGAAACCTGGTGGCAGAGCCAGGCAGGCAGGGCCTGAGTTTGGGTCATGGTGTCAGAGGCCAGTGCAATGCACATAAAGTTTGCTTTCCACCTCTGCAGATCTCTAAATTAATCATGAGTTGGCAGAAACAAAAGATTTGCTAGAGTCTATGTGGAGTAAACTCCCAAATTCTGTCCTGCTTTCTGCCTCTGTGAAGGGTCTTCTGCTAACAGAGATATTGGGGTGTTTGGAGGATACAAAATATAAAAAAGTGCAAAGAGAAAGTGGGAACAACTTCTGGGGTAACAGCACTGTCCAGAGCTTAGATGATGGTAAGTGGGAAGTGTCACAGACCAACAGTGACATCAGACAACTTACCTGTCTCAAAAGAAATAGGAAATTGGGATGATAACTGATAGTTCCTGCAAAATGATACCACAGTGCTCAGTGTTTACAGGAAAAGTGCCTTGGGATCCTCAAAGGGCAATTATGAGAGAAATGTCTCATTAGCATGACAAGGTGATTTTGCCTGTGCTTTGTGCAGGGCAGGTGTCACTTCCCGTCCTCCCTCATCTCTGCTTGGCTGCTGCTGCGCTTTCCTGCCCCTTGGTGGATCCCTGTGTCCCATGCCAGCAGCAGCAGGTTCCACCTGGCCAGCAGGACCTGCTGAGGTGAGTGCTGGGCCGTTCAGCATCCACCTTCCCCTGCACGCCCAGCCGGAGGTCGGAGGGCAGAGCCGCTCTTTAAAGAGCGCAGAGAAGCAGATTTGACGTGGGCTCGATGGGGAAGGAGCCGACAGAAATGAGAAGAGGCAGCCAAAGGTCACTCTGGCCTGCCAGCTGTAAAAACAATCCCAGTGACAGGGCAATAAAATCCAGGCTTGGGAGCAACCTCCTCCAGCTCCTAATGGTGCACTGGCTTGCCCCTGGGCTCTCCTGGCTGCTGCCTGCAGAATGCCAGCACAGAAACACGAGGAAAGCAGCAGGAGGATAAGGCAGGGAGCAAGGGTTGCACAGAGGGAGAGGATGCTCTGTCTGGCAAAAGCCAGGGATGATGGGGGGCAGCCACTGCAGGACGCTGAGATCGAGCTTTTTAAGTACATTTCAGCAGAGCACGTTTGCTCCTAAGAAATCTAATATCCTTTGGGTCAGTGCAGGCCAACTGTTAGATATAAAGAATTCATAGCACTCGCAATCCCCAGATGGACCATTTTCAATTCTTCATGTTTCTGAAAAGCCGTGGTGTCGATCTATCAGCGGTGGCTGTGCTCCATAACGAGGGCCGTCTCCTGCCTTAATGCCAAAGTGTAAATATTGCATTGCAGCAAGCAGCAGTAGATAATGCATAATAATGAGCTGGGCTTGTTATATGATGTGCTAACCACAGCTCTTGGAAACGATGCATCAAGTTTAAAAAAAAAAACAACACAAAAACAAAACCAAAAACAGAGACAGAGAGCAAAACAATAAATTTCTCCAGAAAAATAAAATAATATTTGTGTTGAATGTAGAAGTGAAGTAATTGCTTACAATTCTGAAAAACAGATAACATGGTCAGAAACACGGAGACAAGGATAAAATGCCAATTATGATCTGGTAAGCCATTGGAGTCATCAGTATAAATTCACTTAGACACCAGCAGAGCTCTAAGCAGAGTTGAATTTTTATGCTGGACTAATGTATGTTTTCATATTGTCTCTCTTATTTAATGGGGTAGGAATTCTAGCACATGATTACACATGATGAAAAGAAATATGGTTTGAGCCAATAGCAATCAAGCGTGAGTTTCATGATTTTCATAGCTAATTTTCCCAATTCTCATCAGCAATACATTTATTTTCCCCCTCAAAAGGCAAGGTATAGCACTGTAATGGCTGCCAATCATCTCACTCTGTAAGCCACAAGCACTTTAGAAGTCACTGAACCAGTGTTTGGCAGAGGCCAACAGAATCACACGAATGCAGCGTGAGTTATCTGGTTCGTGTATCTCCATCCAAGAATTTTAACAATGTGGGCCAAAACGAAGGGCAGTTTGCTCTCTTTCTCATGCATGGCATGCTGAAGTGTCTGTGGCAGGAAACCAGCCAGTGGCCAGCGTTCAAGTTTCTCTCTGCTGAGGGGATGTGATGCTTGCAGCGCCCGCACGGATCCCACCTGGCTCCCGACGCTCAGATGGGATCAAGGACTGACAAGTTGCTAAATATCATCAGCTTTCATCACAAGCAGTGGGAACTGGTGGAGTTCTGCGTCTCTCAGGATTCAGCTCTGAAGGTGCCAGTGGTTTTACAATTCCCTCCGCTAAGAAACAGGTTGAGAAAACAGTTTGTACAGATCAGCACACAGACGAGGCAGAACATCTCTTGCTCATAGCAGGGCAAGGATCTGTGTGCAAAAGGCTCTGCAGGATGCATTTTCTTACAGGCTGTGTTAGTGCTGCTTCCAGCTGTTTATTCCTTTCTGAGGCGTCCAGGAGAATAAGTATTTGGCAGGTAGTCCATTATTTAAAGGTTTTTCATAATTAACTTTGCACTGAAGAAAGTGGTTTGTGCAAACCCAGTTCAACCCTGGGAAAACCCAGAAAGCCCAATACTCCCTAAATCTTTGAAATGTCTGTGCTAAGTCTGGCATTTATCTCATCCAAATTTGACCATCTAATATTAGTTACCTTTACCACTCATTTAGGTTTCCTCACTAATGCTTACAGGAATAGTACATCAAAGGCAAAGATCAAACTCTTTCTTTTTGACCCTACATATCTACTTTTGGCCAATAATAAATCACCTAATCACACTACAGAATTCTTCTCCACTTAATTTTACAATCTCTACATGGATTTTTTTTTTTTTTTTTATTCCCCAGCACATGTTAAAAAGGAATACAATGGAGTAAGAACACCTAGGGTGTTATTTAGAGTTAGTAATGAGATGAGCCCCAGTGGTAGATCATATTCCCCAGGAACTCAGCTGAGAGAAAGTGGTTTGCTTCAGAAAATAATACAGTTCAAGCCATGACTTCAAAAGTATAACAGCAAATGAGCAACATTTAATGTGAGGTACTTTAAATGGATTAAACCAGAGAATAAACTGATAGTGTGTTATCAGAAAGCCTGACAATAGAATTTAGGGGCTTCCTGGGTATATGGATTGAATTTTAGCCAGACAAAGCAGTAAAGAAACAGGAGTGATTGAAAATAGAAGAAAAACCAAATCCTAAAAAAGAACAAAAGAAATCCACAAGTAACTGAACATCATATTTCCTATTTTTCATTTCTCATTGTAAGGGAAATTTCTTTTAAGCATATCTGATGGGGAAAAAAAAGACTCTTTGAGCTTGGGTAGTACCACTAACCACTATACAAGAGCCCAAAAGCTTATCATACACATCTTAAGATGGATTACTTTATTTTTTAATGATACTTTTCTTATACATTAAGGATAGACAGGTAAAAATCAAGAGAAAACTGAAAGCCAAGACTAGACATAATTTATAACTGGTGTTATAGACACTAAATAAAACAAAATGCTTCAATTTGTATTTCCACATGAAATTGGTGTACTTTGCATACTGGACTGAAAACTAACTGGTTACTTTTATCCTGCCTATTGCTATTTGGTATCATGACCTACTAACAGAGAAAAAAACCCCTCAAGTAATTCTATGCAATGCCTTCAGCTAAAAGAGTCTATAAACACTTAAATATAGAATATCTTTTACCCAACAGTGTCAGAGTTATTCTGTCACTGCACTTCTCACCCTGTTTATTTTTTATCATGTGAATCTTCAAATAACAGAGAACAGCAACTTATGGGTTGTATCTTTATCTGTACATTCATTTGAGCTAAAACAGAATAGTGTTCACCAATCCTCCTGCATGCTGTCAGCAGTTCAGCAGCTTTGAGAATTCACTCACAATATCAAAATGTAGTTGCTATCTTTGCTTTGCTAAGCAAGACACACTTTAGAAACAGAAACATTTTTGCTCCAGAATGCTTCACCAGTTAAAAACACTGAGAGATTTCAGATACAATGTGATTATGGAAAACAGTTCTTCAAATCTACTAAGAGAAATCAAACATTTTATTTTCCATTGTTCTTTTCATATATGACTCTGGAGCCTGAGAATGCTTTATCTGATAGTAAAACTAGATTTTTGTGTTAATCATTGTGTCTGAAACAAAAAGAGATATCTGATGTCACAGATATAGATTTTTAAATTATCCATGAGTACTCTTAATTATTTCCAAATTATTATTTGTATGCCTTAATAGTATTTAAGTGTCATTTTCAGTGCCAGAAACAATCTTGTATAAAATAGTCTTCTGTGATTTCCACTGGTCAAAATGCAGATATCAGTAAATTCTTAATCTTTTCAACTTGTCTAAGAACTTATTTAGGCTTTAGTTTTGTATTTAAAGTACTCTGGATTCTGTCCAGTGACTGGAAGGCTTACATAAATTCACATATGTCTTTAAAGAAAAAAAAAAATTACTTTGGGAATGCTAAATATCCGTAGAAATTAATGAGTTCTGCTTAAAATACTGTCAAAGGTTCATCTGGGAAAATACACATCACTTGGATAACTTAAGATCAGCTTCTGTATTAAAACAGAAAACATTTCACTGCTGGATTCTAAGAAAGTACTGAAGCTTTCTGCTCAAAACATGTGGGTAGAAGCCAAGAAATTTTCAGTTTTATTACCAGATCAGTTAATGACTCCCAAGGTGGCCACAGGAGCTTAATACATCTCTCTCTGTCTTTGTTTGTATATATGATATTTTTGTAGTGCATTACTAACTTGAAAAGGAATTAAAATGCATGGTACATTTGCTTTCTCCTGCAAATTTCTCAGGGAAAAAAAATCCCAAACCAAAACAAAAATTGCTCTTTTGTTAAAACCAAAATAAAAAGATTAAAAAAATAAAAGTAAAAATAAAATGTTTTTTATGGGGAATATCTTAGCTTTGATTTTGAGCTTATCAGAAAAATGTCCATTACATCTGCATGTGAAGGATAAAAATACCAGAATAAAACCTTTCATGACAAAAATTATTCAATTAAAGCAAGAACTTTTCAGTTCATTGGTATTAGTATTTAAATCCCAGAACCACTTCTAGCAGGTATCCATTTCTGAATTTCACCAAATTATTTTGTTACTGCAAATTGGTTTTACCATTCATTATTGTTCTGCCTGGGAGGAATGAAAGGACAATTACTGCACAAATACTCTATTAAAAAGTTAAGTTTACCTGATCATAAAGCATAGACTAAACTGTGCATACTAGTTAAAGGTTTTAATATTTAGTATCTGCAGACACAAAAGGTGTTGCTGACAATGTGACACACATGAAATTAAATGTATTTATAAAGCAAGTGGAGGAATTATTATCCTCAGAATACCTTGTATCAGAAAACACCCAGGTGTATAACTGAGAGAACCATTAATACTGAGTTTGAGCTTATATTTCTGGAAAAACTGAGCACAACTCTGTATCAACCTGCTCCTGTTGTCAATAGTCCCTGGAAGCACCATGTGTCTTCCAGCCTCTGCAGAAGGAAGGCTAATAGAGAAAGAAAAAGATGTTCCTTTGCTGTCAGAGTTCATCCTGCTCCTTTTCCATCCTGCAAAGTGGAACCTGTGGCTTGAGGAGCTTTGATTGTCACACTGGGCAATTGGGCAATTGTTGGTGGTTTCACAAGGCACTTGTATGAATGTCCCCAGTGAGCTGTGAGATAGCAGGAGTTCAGCTGTGGGCTGCTAGAGCAATCCTAGGCATCAGCTGAGGGCAGAGAAAATAAAATATTTAAATTGCCTTTTTCATCTCTAGAATACCAAGGAAAGTAGCTGCACACTCTGGAGAATGAGTACTTGGTATCTACTGCTACCACCTGATGAGCCTCTGGGTATCACTAGATATTTTACATTTACTGAAATTGTTGCTTAAACAGTGGGATTTCTTTTCTCACCCTCTAACACAGAGTATTTTATTAATAGCTTGTGGATTTGCCAGTGTACCAGGATCTCAATATTTCAGATCCATGTTTTATGATATTATGTCTCGCATAAGGAAAGTTCCCAAGGTGAATATTAAAATATGTAATGATGCACAGGAAAAGTAAAGAAAGCTGAATGTCAATGCACTCTTCTTATTAATTCAATATTCAGACAACCTGCTTTTATCTCCTAAAAAAAATTGCAGAACAAATTTGACAGTTGGTTGAGCAATGGGCCTTTGAGAGACAATGTTGGACATTTTGCTCAGAAGTGTCCAGCTTGCCATTCAGAATTCCAGCTGAAGTGTTCACAGCTCTTTTAGGGTTACACAAGATATCTGTGTCAGACTCACTACAGTGTTGTGTTGATACCAGCACAAATATTTTTAAAATCAAGGTGTTTTAGTGATGATGTAGCAACTTTTGTCAATGACACATTCTTTCCTCTTTTTGAGCTGTAGATTGGTTAGGTCTCTAGCTGAATGATAATTGCTCTGACTTTCATAAATGAAATTGTTTGTAGGTCTGAGCTGATCATTTTTTCCAGGAGGAAACAGCTGATGGCTGGGTCTTCTTGTGTTGGCTGAGCTCTGGAAACAATTTCTTCTAAGATGAGAAAGGATCAAAGCAGAAGAAAACATTCATAGGTGAGCAACACCAAGGCTGTGACTTGACATGGGTGCCTGAATTATTGTGGTTTAATTCCATCTGTCAACTCAGACCCACACAGACACTTGCCCTGGTGAGATGGGGAGGGAACCTGAAGGATAAAAGTGAGAAAATCCATGGATGGAGATAGAGAAAGCTCAATAGGTAATGCAAAAGCCACACACAAGCAAAGCAAAGAAACCTGGAGGGCTGCTGTAGGTTTCCTGCATTCCTGCTCAGTCTCACATAGCTCTCAAAAACATTTTTCTCATTGGTATATCTAGAGCAAATGGCCTGGACAGCACAGGAAAAGTAGCATTTAGGAATCTGAGCAAGCCCTGGTAAAATGTGGGGGAAGAAAGGGTATTGCTCAACGATTTAGAATTCATGTGTTATGATAGAACAACATGATCACTCAACAAGGCAAGAGAAAACAGATTTTTATAGCCAAAACAGCACTGCCCATAAAATTCTGACATATCAATTTAACATTGTTATTTGCTTCTGCTCTGGATTTTGGGGCTGATGCTGTTTATGCATTTCCAAAAACATCTTGAATTAATATTCAGTGTTTACTGAGCCCATTGGATTTCCTGTTGTAATTTGCATTCACTCATAGCAGCAGGGGCCTTGGGAGAGCCAGTACCAAAACATTAAACAGTAAAACAAATGCTTTGATCTGTTAAAAAATAGGGTCTCTTTCACCTTTACTGTATGATCATCTGTGAAAAGAAGCAAAAACAAATTAGTCACATCCTTTCTTTATTCTGTTAATAAATAAAACAATGTAACTCCAGTTGAGAGGGTATGTTAATAGCAGCACATTTGAATACCAGTGCTTACTGATTATTTGACAATTTTCCATGATGAAATCTTCAGCCTCACCATGCTCATTACTAAGGGCTTCTGAAGCCAAATATCCAGCAAAAAAGGATGCATTTGTAACATTAAAAGGTGCATTGGGAGATCTGAGATCCTGGCCTGTCCCAGAAAAAAATCTTTTTAGGAATCCTTTTTTATAACTTTGAAGAAGTAATTTAATCTTCTTGTGCCTGTTTTTTGTCTAGTAAATGTCTTGTTTGTTTACAAATGAGATTGTAGCAGGAAAGATTGGGAGCTGTTATATAAACTCATATCTATGCAGCAGATGTTAGAATTGGCCAGTTCTGCCTGCTAGGGTCTTTTCCTTTTACAAATAAATAGTCAACCTTGACCTAGCAGCCTTCACCCTAAAATTCCAACAGAAAAGAAATTCATAAACATTTATATATAACACTTCACATTGCCCTTGTGTGTGCTGCCTTCCATCTGAGAGTAGCACCAGTGTTACAAACCTTACATGGTCAGAGAGGGGTTCCAGAAATCCTCACACCATGAAGCTGTGTGCTAACATCCCACCCTTATGGTTTCTCTGTGATGGACCAAGGTGAATTTCCAATGCCAGCAATATCTGAATATTATTGAGGCCATGTCCTCAATTTACTGTGTGCACTGAAGTTGTTGAAAGCCATAACCTGGTTGGGATAAACTGGGAGCTACCTCATTGTAACCCCACAGTTTCCATCACCAGAATGCTGGAGATACCTCATATTTCTATTTTGGAATCTCTAAATTACATCCTGGACCAGGTCTTGGACCAAAGTCTTCACCAAGAAAAATTCACAAAATACCTATCCCTTAATATAAAGTTTGAATAAGTGTTTCACATTCTCTGAACACCTTTCCTGGTTAAGTGACAGCTCTTCACTGGATGTGGTGCTATTAGATGGCATTGCAAAGCAACTTCTTACTTTTCTTCAATGAAAATAAACTCTTTGTAAGGTAAGCAGCTTTTGCATCCATGAGATGATAGTTTAACAGTGATGCACAAGTTAGGTAAATAATGAAAGACATTGTCAAATGTATTAGAAAATATTGAGAAATTCATCAAATGAATTATTCAGTCAGTGTTATGGTAGCTGTCTCTGTAGGGATTTGTACCACAGAAGTATCTGACAGCCTCTAGAGTAACCATATTTTTTACTCTTAAATTATTAATGGTGCTTTTACACCTGAGGCCTTAAGGAATACTACATTTTACCTTTTATCTAAGGATCTCATCATGATTCACAGAAGTTTCACCATCAAAATATCCTGTAAAGAAACAACCTGTATCATTGTACTGTATACAACTATAAACATCAACCCAGCACTCACTCAAATTAACTTGACTTTTTACTCTTCGTGCTTTGGCTTGAATCTCAAGATCCCAGTTGCTGTAATTTGTGGAGAAAACTCTAGGATAAAAACAGTCTCAGAATCTCAAAGTCCAAATAAATTCCAATTGACTGTTCCATCACCTGGCATCTTTTTTCTAGGACTTGAGAATTTAATAAAAAACTCCCCTTTTCCAGCTCTGCAGCAAGTTGAAAAAGTATTGAAGCAGGGCTTCTCCTGAGATGTCTTTGTGTTTAAAGACATGAGCAATGCCTTTGACATAAACTACTAAATAGATGGGAGACCTGTGCTATGTTTTAAAACAAGTTTTTGATTACTAGGACAGTGGTATCAGAAACTTAGAGTAGCTTTCATCGGAGATTTATGAGTGGCCCTTAATCTCTATCAAAAATGGGAAGTGTAATATGCTCCAAAATGCAGCAGAAACCCCAAATTTTAGTTTACAGTGGTGAGCCAGGCCATTCCACTACTTAGAGATGGATGAAACCACCCATTCTCTCAAGTTCTCAATAAATTTGTGCCAACTTTTGGGAGCAGCTCATGTCACTTGCATGGTGATTGCAGTGAGACTTCTGGCTTGAAAAAAAGCAGATATCAATTTTATTAAAGGCTTAAACTGAAGTGGGAAATTTAAATAACTTGTCTGAGCTGCTAGGGGTCTGTAGCAGAAATGTTCACAATATGTTTCAGCTACTAGGTTGGTTTTGCTTTTTCCCTTTATTTTTCTGTTTGAGAAACACAAATGAAAGTGCCACCAGCCTGCCAATGCTGTCTGAGCAGACCCAGGGAAGCAGAACATCACTTTCATAGGCATATATTCCAGGCTCACCAGCACCTTGCCCTCAGCTTTTTCTCTTGTACTACAAACACAATCAAAAACAGAGAAACCAAGCAAAACAAAAACCCACAAAGCCTTGTGGAAGGAGCTTGTCTGAACAGAAGAAAGTGGAGATGCAGCATTTCTGCTGATTTTCCACAGAGAGGCTTCACTTCTGATCTGGACATCTGAACTGGGAATTGCATCTGTGATAATAGTAGCACCAGGCAGAGTGGAGCTATTTTTAAAAGAACTGCCTGCAGGCCAAAGGGCAGCCCCTAAGAGGAAAATAATCAGCTGTGCCCTCTTTACATTTAAACTTTTATAACACTGTCACAGCCTGATAGCACCAGCCAGCACTCATTGAACATAAGCAAAGGGAAGTAAAAAATAAATATGAGGAAAAGATAAGGATGCATCAGAAGGACACACATCCCTGGTTCTTGAGTAAAACTTGGCATGGTTGAAGCAAAGCCCAGCATAAAAAAAGGATGGATACAAAGCTTCTCTCCATTGGCATACCTGCAAAGTTAGAAAACATGAATTCCTAAGACAAAACTTTCTATGAAGGTTTCAGTTTGAATATCAAAGAATCTGCTGCCTAATTTTCAGCTGGTAACCCATCCCCCAGAAGTACTTCTTATTTTGAAAATCCTCAAAAGGATGTAAAAGTTGTAAAAATATAGGAGTCATCTCATGGACCTAAGATGTGGATTTCTGCATCATGGGTGTCCAAATAAAGCAAAATGAATCTTACATCCAGTGCCTTGTTCGTGGTGTATCTGCAGAGCTCAGAGCAGAGGGAAGCAGGGATTCTGGGGTAATAACTGTGTTTTACTTTTACCAAAAGTAAAGGAGCACAGTAGAGAGCTGGAGAATATTGTAG
Source organism: Oenanthe melanoleuca (assembly GCF_029582105.1). Lineage (NCBI taxonomy): Eukaryota > Metazoa > Chordata > Aves > Passeriformes > Muscicapidae > Oenanthe > Oenanthe melanoleuca. Next base: position 64,915,190 of record NC_079334.1, read on the forward strand.
GGAAAGGATGAAGTTGCTTCACAAGATCTGTGATCACAATTTGGTAGGTGAAAAAAAGGTGCAGGAAGATCCCCTAACTTTGAAATAATCCCAAACTTTTAAAGCATCCCAAATTTTCTTGTGAGCACAGCACAGACATTAACATGTCAGCTGTTAACATGAGTTTTAACACTGTACTTCTTTAAAGGATGATTTGAAATGCTGACAAAATTCAACCTGGATAGAAGAAATAGATTTTTCTAAAGATATGTGGAAATCCTGAACCCACTCCTGATGGCAATCTCAGATGACAATAAAGCCATTCTTTGTCTAAGTAGTCCCATATAGTTGTATGTTTAATATAAAATTCTAGTTATTGCTCTGCTATGTTGCTTTGTTTTCACAGCTTGGCATTTTGCATTAGTTAATTGCTACAAAGAAAGGATAGTGTTTTTTCATTAGACATAAAAAAGTAATACATGTTTGCTTCCTAATTATTTTCTACAGCTACAAAATAATATTGACTGAAGACTCACAATTACTCATAATTCCTTTGAACTTACTAAAGTGCTATTTAATATACTGATAATTTACAGGGATTGGCCTAGAAAGGGACAGAGTGGACTGCTGATTTTAATATTGAAGCTTTTATTCTTCTGCTGCCTTTAAAATGGTTGCAGACACTGACAGGTCCCTCAAAGAAAATTTGACACTTAACTAGTTAAAATAATAAAAGGAACTTCAAAGAATTATGAAGGTAGCAAGCCAAAAGTGAGTTCCAAAACACCAACTGCAAGGAGAAGAAGAAGGGGATCATTTCTTAGCCAATTAATATCTGCTTAGCAGCTTATGCCCTGGTGTGCACATGTAACTCTATTTAATGTTAATGAAAGTTATGTGCATGCTACAGAGAAGGTTAAACTCCTTAAAAGGGCTTGTTCAAGTGCTTCCAACAGACACAGGTCAAAGATTAATCATTCAATTTGGATCCCTCTGCATTATGAAAAAAAGGAAAGAAAAAAAAAAAAGAAAAAAATATTCACAACAATACACAATACTTAACTTCAAAAGCTAGCTACAAGTATTCTCCTAACTAGATATTTTTCAAGTTTTCAAGCTGTCAATGCCATTTCATTTCCCTAGTAAGAGGAAGAAATGCCAGATTACTGTAATGAAGTGTGTGAGGTTACTTGCACAAGTGTAAAGAGAGCTCAGAGTCAGGCATTCAGCTGTCACTATACATGATTTTGATTTTTGCACTGGTTAAGTAAAAAGAAAAAAGTAAAGCTGGAACAGAGGGTCCAAAGACTTCAGTGATGCATAAGCAATAACAGATTTGTTCTGTTTTGCTGGATTTGAGTAGCTCTACCAGGCTGATACAGAGCTAAACAAATGGAATTACTGCTTATATTTGAACATCAGTGGCCCAATCACCAAAACAGACACCAATATAAACTCATTAAAAAATCACACTTCACCAGATTTTAATTCCACTCATGAATGTGAATCTTATTTTCTGAATTCAGACATAACCAGCAACTGTACAAAAGTGACAGGAGTAAAGGGGTCACTTTTCTGGTGGTTTTTCTTTGTCTCACATGGTGGTGTATGGTCTAGATGTTGAAATTCCACCCCATTGTAGATAACCAAGGCTGAAGTCATTCAGGTATAAATGTCACTAGGCATAAATGTCTTCATCCAAATTCAAGGAAGAATAAATAATATTTATTGATCATATTCTAATGGAAATTCCTTCTTTTGGTCAGCTGAATTATACTTTGAAATGATTGTACTGAGGATAATTAAAGTCCAGTTAGGTAGTTGAAAGGATGGGGAGACATACAGACTTCACTTAAGATTTGATTCATCTAAAACCAGGCATTCAGTGTCATTTTAAACACCCTGGGGTACCCAAAACATCTGTTGACACCTGGTATAATGCAAGACCCATGGGAGAACCATACACATTCAGATGGGTGTCAGATTCCATGAAAGCTGAAATGGCACCAGGTGTCTGTGTTTGAGAAACAAAGGAGAAACCAGACACCTGAATTTTGGAGTGTGCACTTGCTATACACAGCTGTCTGTTGTGTAGGTCTAAGAACTTTCCTATTTTTATATTATCTTTTGAAGATCGATGGATTGACCTGTTTACTCACACATGAGCACAGAGTGAGGTTTGAAATATCCCAAAATTATTCTTGTGTATCTCTAGCTGGACATGGGTCTTCCTTGTGTTCTATGGCATAGCTGCCCAGACTAAGCTAATATTCTGGATTTCATAACAAATTCCCTAGAGGAATGGCATTAGGAGTTTGGAGTAACTGCTTGGGTGGAATCTGCAGTCAACACAACTAAGGATGGCTTTGAAAATCAGTAATTTCAGTCAACCAGTATTTTGCCATTTATGACCAACCATTCTTCTGCCCACCCCTCACCCAAAACCCCCCAAACCAAACCAAACCAAACCAAAATTTCCCCATCAAAGCTGACACCCCAAAATACCCTAAACACTAGAATACCTATAAACATCCAATACAACATTTTTTTTTTTGTCTCACTCAAGTTAAATTAAGCAAATTAAATCAAGTGCATTCCTCTCCTGGGCACACAAGCAATGCCCCTCTAAAGACCCACAAGTTTTCATTTGCTGCTTCTAGATTTTTGTGGCTTGCTTTTGCAAGCTACTCACTCATCAAAGACATCATCTCAGAATCCAGATTACATTATCTGAGGACCTCAAAAAACAGCCTTAAATCAATAATAACTCTGGCTTGGTAACATTAGGAATTTTAAAGCACTGTAGAAATGACTCTTCCTTGCACACTTGCTGTGGTCTATAGAATAGTTAGAGCTGGAATGGACATGGGGGGGAAACTGGGCTTTTGTTTGCTAGGATGAATGGTTGGTTTGGGTTTGTTTTGTTTTTTTTTTTTTTTCCCTGAAAGGAACAATGACAATGTTAAAAAGTAATTTTTGGGATAAATTTCATATTTATTTAATGATAGGGTTTAGAAGGTCATTAACTCCAGAATTTTTTGACAAATGTTACCTAAATAAAAATGTTTTGACAAACAATGAAGTTTGATGTTGTAATTATTCTGCTATTAACAAAAAGACTTGTCAGCCAAATATTTAAGGATAATATTATTCTGTATTTTGTCTCCATATGAACCCATTTTTAAAACTAGGAAATACAGGTTTGTTCTTAATGAAAAACAATTACATTGAGAAAAAGGAAATGCTAAGATAGGATAGAAAAGCAGTCCTAAAATCTACCACATCATCACAGTGGTTTGCTTAAAATAATTTGGTATTTAGATGCAAAGTATTTTTATTCCCATGATTCCTTAATACCTGTATCATATTTCTATGTCTTTACTTTGCTCTTCACTATTAATACAAAATTAACTCCAGCTAGACTGCTGAGCTTCTGACTAATACTCTCAAATCAGCTCCAGCTTTACATCTCAGAATCTCTAGCAGCCCTGCAAAACATCATCTCCTGAGGCAAGCCAACAGTTGTTGGCGTTTTTAAAACCCAGAAGCAAGAGTTTGAGTTTGACGAGGCTGTAAAGTCCCTGACTGATGCTCCGTGCTCAGCAGGAGAACAGAGATGAGGAGCAAAAGAGTCTCCAAGGAAAGGGTCTGCTCTGTGTCCAGACCCACTAAATCCTCTGCTGCTTCCTGAGGTTGCAAACAAGGCTGCTGATTACAGGCAGTTTTATCCCAAGGTCTTTATTTCTCTTCCTGACAGTCTGAGATTATTTATCAGCGAGATCTAATACCTTAAACATTTCTGGCAAGTCCTGTTCTTGAAAACACTGCAAGGAAGAGTCGAGGCAGACAGCACAGAATTCCACAAGCAACCCTTTAATAAATCTAATATTTCTGCACAGAATATCCCATCAGTGATATTTAGGTAATGAAGCATTATTTGGCAGATTCAGACGACTGCAGGATAACATAGCATGGCTCTGGAAACAAGCTTTCAATCCTCAGGAGGTCAAAATGACTACATCTTTTTAATGGGGAGGCATGGAGCAAGGCAGTGACCTAAGTGCTGTGAGAAATAAAGAAACATTCTGTCATTGCTGCCTTTCTGATTAACTCCCTGGCTTTCTCCTGTGATTACTGGAGATTTTCCAGTCAAGGAACACCTTCTGCCTGACACTGATACATGCTGCTTATGTGACATGAGATAATGTAGGAAGTTGTCATCTGCTCTCTGAGTGTAAAAAAAGTGGGGAATGCTTTTTTCTTTAAATCCATAACACAAGTGTTGCTATGAAAGACTAGGTTTATGCTTTTGTCCAAGCAAGAGGAAAATAGGGAGAAATTTTGCTGCTGTTTGCAGTGGTTAAGAATTTAATATGAGGTGAAGTTTAATATAAATATTTGTATTTTCATAAAATTCTGAAGTCCTTTGTCAGTCTACAGAAAAATTAACACCTTCTGTGAGACTTTCAAGATTGCACAACATTGTAAAATGACAGAAATGTGTCCACTGGTGTTAATTTCCAGAGACTGCAGCTATCCTCACCAAAGCCACCTGATGTTTTCCAAGTAAAGCAGTATAAAGTATTTATTCAGTCTGTTAAAATTAGTGGGCTGTTTCACCTGTGCTCTGCCACATTTTTCTTCCTTAAATGTGCTCTTTTACATAAGCCAACATTAATTGACACTGTGTAAGAGGGTTCACACCTGGGTTGTGCTCAGGTCACTTGGAAACACATTTTGAGACAGGGGGTTAAATATTCTCTCTTTTTTTGAAACGTTGGTTGGCATCTTTTTAGCAGGAGTGTCAGACAGTGGAGATCTGCATGTAACCTCTTTGGTGAGTGAGTGCTCAAGGTTTCCTCTGTGCTTGTCTGTGGTGAGTGTGATTCATCAGTGCATGATGGAGCTGCTCAGACTTTTAGCTCAGGAGGTCTTGGGTCAGGCATCAGAACTGCTGAGCTCACTTACAGCCCTGGTGCTCAAATCAGGAAAAGTATCAACTGTAAAAAATACTCCAGGTCTTATTCAGACAGTGTAGAATCCCAGAAGAATTGAATCTGTCTCTGCCCTTTCACCCTATCCCTTTATCCCACACCCTCTCCTGTGTGCTTACACAGTAGTTCAGGGACTAACACACCAATTTCCATGCCAAGTGTGTAATTTCCTCATAAAACTTGGTGAGTTTTTGTGAACTCCACGACTTTTGTTGTTTGTTTTCAACTTGAGCATTACTGAATCTTTGATACTACCTTCCCCTTACAAGTGAGATATCACAGACAGACACAGGCTGCAGTCCTGGATTGTTCTCTAGTCTGGTCTGTACAGCCAGCCCATCAGCTTTCTTGTTTGGCATAAACTGGAAGTGAATTAGAAATGTATTCAAAGAACCTGTTCTGAGCAGGCTAACACCAGGGCTACACACATTTCCAGAAAAAAATCCAGGATGGATGTGTGTTTCCTCCTTAGGCACGATGAAACAGAGGGCAGAGCTATTTCTGTCTCATGATCAGGAGGGAGCTGATTGTTGGTATTGGAATGATCTGATTTAACACACAACCAAGCACAAATAATCACCCATCTCCTGAAGGATATGAGTCTTGTGACAGAGGGGATATAGAGCATGGAAGGAGACACATCATGACAATATTATATTTATTTATTTTTTTACCTCACAGGAGCAGCAGTCTCAAAGTCTGACTGTGCTGAAGGAACAGTTTAGCAGGACTAAAACATAATGGTAAGAAAATAACAACAGCCACACAGAAGAAGGACCATATAACCCCCTGAATCCTGTCTCTGGCAACATCACAGAGCACATGTTTAGGGAGGAATATGCATGGAAGTCAAGATGCAGCAACCCATCCATGTAAATTTCAGAACAGGGACTTCTGGGGGAAAAAAGGGTATTTTCATAGTCAACAGATTCCATGGATGACACAGAGATTTACTCTGTGGATTTACAGGTTAGTATTCAACCCTGTGCATATCCATTTACCATCCCCAGTGCCCAGAAATATGGAGTTCACAGATTTGATCACAAACCTCTCACAGACTGTATTAAGGAGGATCCGTTTCTGTTTTGTGTGACTGCTTCACAGTGTCACTATGATCACTGCCTCACTGGAGGAGATATTAGCAGTCAATCCCTATTTACATTTCTGTCCATCCCCTGACATACAGGGTAGATTTCTATCATACCATTCTTAGTCTTCCTCTGTTTTTTTTTCAACATTCAATCTTTTAAAATATTTTTCAGCATTAAAGGTTCTTAGTAGATTTAGCTGTTCCTGACACAGAAACAATATCACATTTTGATTCAATCTTTGTCAATTTTTTCTGGTCCCATTTTACTTCAGGTATGTCTTATCTGAAAAGGAGAATTGTGCTCATCCAGATATAGGCATACGATAGTTTAATAAAGAATAACACAATTGCCTACATTATTTTTTAAAAATAATTTCCCAAAATGCCTTTTCTTTTTAACCTCTCCTAAACACTAAGCATTGATTATAAGCTCAGAATCTGAATTCTGTGAGTGCAAGTCAGTTCATCATTGCATGTGCAAAGTTCACTGTTTTGTCTCTCTAGTGCATTTCTTTCTTTTATCAAGACCAAATTTAATTTTCATTCATCATTTATCTCTGGCTATTCTGTAGTTTCCCATCATCCTGGTTAACCTGAAAATCCTGAGTAACACAGATGACCAACCACCTCCACTCCCACTTGTAGTCTTATCAAGAACAGATCTGTTGAATAGAGTCAGTCCCAGTGTAGCTTGGGTGAGATATTTCTAATTCTTTTCTTACCTATTCTGAAAGAACAAAACAAAAGAGCTGTCAAGCAGCTCTTCATATTTCCTGCAATCAAATTGGGATAGATTTGTTTTGTAAACTCTATGACACACTTGGAAAGTTCTATTGACATTTGAAGGTACAAACAATTTCTTTTGCTGTTACATGGTTTAGGTTTCTTTTGAGGTATCCAGACAGTGCTGGCTGAACTGCCTTTCCAAAACTACTTCCAAAGGACTTACAGAGCAATCACTCTAGAAAGGAAGGGACAATAGTCTGGGAACAAGATTACCTGCTTCATGTCTGTGTTTGGCCATTTTATGGCAAAAATTACAGGAATAACACAGTTAAGAGGTAGTTAGCCCAGCAGGACAGTCATTGCCACAAAGGTGTCTGGGAAGTTGGCAGTCTGAGAAAGGTCAAGGTAGTCTCTAGAAATGGAGATATAATTTGTCTGTTTAGATCACAAGCTCTTCTGGGCTCACAGAAGGTCAAGTACAATGACCTCTTTGGGAGCCTTAGAGAGTTAAAGTGAAAAATATACAAACATATTTAATGATAAATATAATGACAAAGGTGATCCCCAGAGAGAAATCTGAGCTAGGTGAGGAGGATATTTTCTTTCAGGGGCCATGAACTTAGTGCAGACATAGTAGACTAAGATTCAGAAGATCATAATCACTTTAAAGGAACATTTGATTATGAATTATAAGGTTTGTCCTTGTTTAAAACCAGCAGCAGTCTTTATCCCTTGGGTACAATTTGTAGGTATATACTTGCATTTACTCCTAAACTGTTAGTTTATTAGGTTAATTGGACAGCAGAAGATATGAAATTTCTTCTGTTTTATATTCCAAGTTTGGCACCTTGACCTTGGGTGATGTGCTTGGCTTTTTGCTGTCCCATGATAGAGTCAGAAGCAGTGTGAGCACTAACCTGTGGAAACACCCATTGTTTGCAGTAAATCACAGAGGGGAAGCCCACACCTCAGTGCAGCTGTGCACACAGACAGCTCTATCCCCCAAAACCTCTTGGAGCTCCATCCTGCTGTTTGGTAGCCCCTGGGCTCACTGCTGTCAGAATTATTGCTTTGGAAGCACTGCCCTGGCCCCAGTCCTGTGGCAGCTCTGACTTCCCACGTCAGCCCTTGCCTAAGAGGATTCAGTGTGGAAAAAAAGTGGAAAAAAAGGCTGCTGAAAGCTGTGTCTCCTTCAAAACCCCACACCTGCAATGAAGACAAGCAGCTCTGCACCAGGCTAATAGCAATAACCTCAGGGAGCAGTTATGCTCTCATTCCAAACACTTGAAAGAGGAACAAAAAGGCTATGAAGTTGCTGTTGAAGTACAATTAAGATGGTGTTTTTCAAGTGCAGTATAACCTTAAACTGGAGAAGCATGAGAGTTAAAATGGAAGCACTTATAAAGCAGTAAAAGCTCCTCTGCATGAGGCACTCTGCGTGCACAAAATTATAGGATTAGAAACCTTTCAACCAATCCAGTGCCTCTGCAGACAGAGGTTTGTAAAGGACTTTTAAAATATTTTTCTATGAAAAAGAAAATTGTGTGTAAGTGGCCAGAAGGGTTGTTTGGCTCAAGGAAGCAGAAATACAGACCACTGCCTTTTGAAGCTTTACTTGAACTTCTATAAACTTGCATAAAAATCATTAAGCTTGTGCCTCCAGCATATACTGAATTTTTTCTTAGACCAGATAAAACTTGGGAACTGCTTACAAGCAATTATATCTCCAACCCATTTGCTGCCACCAGAAAAAACTGAGGAAAAAAAAGTCTCTTCTGGTGAAAAAGCCAATTCCAAAACAGAAACCTCATGTGTTCCCACTTTCAAACCCTGGGCTCCACTGAGGGAAAGCAGTTCTCAGTGAAGCTTTCAGGATCATGTTTTAAATTCCTGTACAGTGCTGGGGGAGGAATACATTTCTATGCAGATATAAACTACAATGGGGTTCGACTTTAGGAGAGGGTTTGGGAACATAGTATATTTTTTGAGTCCAAACCTGAAAAGTTTCAGGTTATTTTTGGTGAATGATTGAAGAAATGTAAAACTCCTCCCATAGCTTTAATTCATTACTTTCAACAGAGCTGTCTATTACTCTTTGTTAACTAAAAAGAAATCCTTTCCTTTATTTGAAATAGCTAAATTTTTGACAATTTTAGTTAGGTCAGATTAATCTCTCTGGAAATAATACATAACATTTTATGAATATATATAGTATATCTAAATAATAAAAAACCTCATTCTATTATTTTAAGATGTTAGAATGTGAGCATATAAAACATAGTATTTTTTTTTCTGCAACAAAATGACAATTGCAAATACCAAGCAGGATTAAAACCCAGAAGTGGTTTGGGCCAATTACTAGATGGATTAGGAAAACTAAAGAAACTCAGTAAAGAAGTAAAGGAATCAGTAATGCTTCTTTCTTATAACTATTTTTCTTTCTGAGGTGTTTTCAGTCCAGTAATGACTAAGGAAGACATGAAATCACATCCACTTGAATCTGAACATTTTAAAATGCAGAAGTTTTGTGTCATGTAACCTGTGACACAGCAGTGTAAGTTTTAAATAATTACTAGAATTACATAAATAGTCCATGTGGTTTAAGTCTCTGAACTATCAATTCCTAACTGAAAGTACAGTAATGTCAGATTTGATAGAATTATGGTTAATTCAGGTTAACCATGGAGTAACCATGAAAAACACTTTGCAAAAATGGTATGAGTTCATGCACTTGTGACTACAGATATGGAGCTGCAAATAATATACATAACAACAGATAGAATGTGGGAATTTAATAAACCTTGTGAAGTGTATTCAGTGGGGAATCATCATCCTCACATTTGAGAATACAGTGCTGTGTTCTGCATGATTACACTGAAAAATTAAACTGCTAGAGCCACTCTAGAATCCTGGAGGAAGCTCTGGAAAAGGAGATTTTTTAAATCTCATGAGCTACAGGAATGGCAAGTGATTTCATGACAGTATTTCTGTGTAATCAGGAAAGAAAAGCATTAGAATAGGAAATTTAAAACACAGCAGCAAAAATTAACCAGTCAAATATATTGATGTATCTTAGAGCTCTGTGTTCAGATATTGCAACTTTCTTTGCTAATGCTATAATTTACACCAATTCAAATTATTGCCCTCAGTATGGAAGTGGCGAAACATGATATGTGGTATAAAGATATCAGATCAAGTGATCCTGTAGAATCATAGAATCACAGAATATGCTGAGTTGGAATGGAACCATCAGGATCATTGAGTCTGGACCCCCCAAAAATCCCTCAATGTGCCTGAGAGAATTGTCCAAAAGATCTTTGAACTCCATCAGGCTTGTGTTGTGGGAGCAGGCTCCCACTTATACAGACATGATGAATCTGTGAATGAACTGTCTAATGGTGATTAAAGCTGTATTCAACAGGGAATCCAGACCTGAACAGCAGAGGAAACCCTGCAGAGATCCCCAGTATGATGCACATGCTTCTCTGAGACTTGAAGAGTCAAACATTTCCACCCAGGCTGCTTCTTGTTTGTGGAGGAGTTTGTGACGATGGATATAGTACAGAAAAAAAAACCAACAAACTGACAACAAAAAAAAAAAAACAAAATTGTAAATTAAACTCATCAGTGATGTTGGATCTCAAAAGTTCAAAAGTTTCCAGAGAATGTCACCTCTCACTTATTTTGTTGTTCTCAACGTCCCCAACAAAGTTTGAGTTCTGAGATTTTTGAAGCTGGGCTCAAAAGTGAGGCTTTGTTGTTGGGTCCAGAGAAAATCCACAAAAGTCTGTCAGGCCATAAAACTTGGAGGTTAGATAGGCTGACATGTTGTTTGGACAGGAAACTTCTTGCAGTAAGCAGCTCCTGAGGAGGTTGCTTTATATTTTGAGTTGTCATCAGAATCAAAACAGCTTGAAGCAGCTCTTATGACTCATTTTCAGTGTGGAACAAAGCCATAAGTTAGGCACCACATGCTATGAGTGCAACACATAACAGGTCCCTGAACTACATGGAAAAGTTTTACCCAGTTTTCAAGTGTCAATCTAGTTTTCCTTGTGCCTAGGGCTCTGTGACATCTTGACACCTGTAATCAGGTTCATTTCTACCCTTACCAACCATTACAAGCTGTCACCCTTCAGCTTCTTCACTTACTATTCCACTACTAGGGATTTAATCTGCAGTTTTCTATGCACTAAATTTAAGACCCAGCAGTTTTCATGTATTATTCACTTCCATTTGCTATACTTGTTAAACAGTATATGTTCATTTGAGTTAATAAATCACCATTCACTTTCCTCTTTGCATTGCCCAGAACAGAGTTATTACTCAATCTGCCTCTACCAACAGCAGCTTCAGAGCTCCCACGGATTTCTCTGTATTCATGAACCTATTTATCATGTACCTGCCTTAAATAGTAGCAAAGTAAGTTTGCTGGAAAGGCTTAGGCTGTAATCATTTGGAGGTGTATATCTGACTCAAAAACCAGATGAAATCTCTACCTATTGGTTGTGTGATACTCATCCCATTTTGGATTATCTGGAAGTTAATATGCTCATCAAAGAACACAAAGTGAATTATCTTTTATGTGTCTCTTACAGACAAAGAAGGGACCAAAGTCTGAAGTCCTTATCAATGTTGAATATCTGTTTTTGCTCTCATGCCCTCAGGACACGTTGCTGGAGTTGGTGACTGGGGATTTGCCCTTTCTGTGCCCTGGAAGGATGTGCCTGACTCCAGTTTCACTCTTGGCACGGCGTGGGGCTGTGGGTTGGTGTTGGAAGGTCAGGGCTGCCTGCAGAGGCAGCAGCAGCCAGGTCCCAGTGCCTGCTGCCTGTGGCTTCAGTCAGCAGAAAAGTTGCTATTTCTGTAATCAAAGCTGAGCTGCCTGTACCAAAGTGAACAAATCCATTCCACCAGAGCTGTGCTGTGTGATTCTCTTCTTCAGGCCTGATCCTCATACCTATTTCCCATGTAAAGTATTTTCCTTTTGTCTCTATTGGAACATGTCCTGTCCTGCTGCAAGCATTTAGCTGCAGTACACAGTTTATTTGTGACTATTTATAATAAGACTTTTAAAATTTAATAATGTAATCACCCTTGTGTCAGCAGAAAGATATTATCAGTCTCACAGGAATCTTTGCAGAAAGGCATTGGTCATAACACCATTCATGAATGTTTCTTCATTATCCTAATCAAACTGAGTCTTTGAAAAACCAAAGAACTAATCATAAAATTTCTACTCCTTCTTTAGCACAAAGATTTTTTTTTATAATATTATTACCTTGAACTTTTATAATATTTTATCAAAGTAGAACACTGGCTTTTGACAGATTTAAAGAGTGACAAATTTAGTTGATTGACAATTCAAACAGTTGACCTTTCATTCCTAAAAGTCTGTTTCATTAGTATGACAAAACCCCCTGAATAGAACCTTTTAAGCAACAGGAAGAAAATAACTTTTCTAATTCTCAGTTTGAAAGGAAATACAGCCATCTATATGGACAGTGACACTAATATGAAAATATATTTTCAAGCACAGCTTGTTGGAACAATCAAATTATTTTTGTACAGTTCATCAAAGTGCCACACTGCACCCTGGATGAGAAACATTCAGATAACTAAATTGTTTGAGAAACAGGCAAGCATTCCCTCAGAGGGGGAAATTCATAATAATTATCTCTGTCTAAGGAAGGACATCATCTGGACAACTTTTGGGACCATGTCCCAAATCTTTTGGGCTTTTTTGGGACTATCTTCTTTCAGGAACTATTAAGTCAGGTCGTTTTGGATAAACCCTCAGAGTCCCCATTTTACATTTGTGAAGTGGGGATAACACAATACTGCCTTCCTTCCAAATGACATCACTGTCCACATTGTCAGACTGTGAGATCTGTGCCACTCCTGAGGTGTTTGGGACCTAAGTCAGATATACAGCTTCATTGACTTCCAAAATAATCATGATAAGAGCAGAAGCACACTTTGCACTAACCTGATGCAGAGCACTTAAGGAGCCCTGCCCTGCTACTCCACTGTCAGAATTTGGAGCATTTGAATGTGTGCACTCCTTTAGTCATGGGGGAAATGTGGCAACTATTAGCATTAGTTAGTGATAAGAAAACATGGTATTTTTCTTCTATTATAGAATTCAGCAAGATTTCAGAAATTTAGAAAGGGAATTGTCACTCTTTTAAAAATCAATATAAGCCTTTTGGTTTGAAGACCATGATTTCATAAATATCCAGCATTAACATGCCAGTACTTTGTTCAGTAACGAACAAGAAATTTATATTTTTCTTTACTTTTACCCTTCCAAATGCCATAACTTGCAAAGAGGTAATACTGTGCAAAGTAGATATTAATTTATGACTTTATATCTGCTAATGCATAAGTAGGTAGCTATGGGAAATGGAGGATTAATTACCCTATTTTCACCATTTAAAATAAAGACACAGGTTTTAGGTTTCCTGTAGCTAGTGGAAAGGGTGGACACCTTTAAAATATAGTCCATCTAATCCTAAAATATATATTCCAAGTAGTTGGGGCAGTCACCTCATCCTTACACAGCTAAATTAGGGCAGATGCTCAGAAATAGGGTGTGTCTACAGATATGAATCCAAAATGAAGAACTGTGACACTCAAGATGTGTCATCAGCCAGAAATTTCTACTATTGAAATATATTATTTCTTCTTTCTAAGGACTGATGATAAATGCTGACCAAAGACTGAAGCAAATGGCCTTTTTTTTTTTTTCGTTTAACATTAGCTTTGTTAAGAATTGCAGGACCAAGACTCCACCACCAATGTGTTCTATACTCACACTCCAAGCCTAAAAAACCCACATTCAGCTGCAGAACCAAGTAACTGTGTCTCAGTTCAAGCACAAAACTGAGAATAAAATGTGGGTACTTACTTGAAATGGACTGACAAAGCTACAAAGCTAAGAGAATTCTCTTTTTCACATTATTGCTATAAAACTATATGTATATGTAAATGTATATGAATATGTATAGGTACATTCAATTACAGGTAGGTTGAAACTACTCTTTGACCAGCCTGGGTTATTTTCAACTTTCAATTGCAACCCTGCAAGAAAAATTTAAGCACAACTAAAATTTATTCTCTAGGGAATGGTGAACCTGGTGTGTCCAAGTGTGGGTGGGTTCTGAACTGTCCAACCAGACTTGTCAATGGAAAACAAAGAGAAAGGGGAACAGAAATGGAATGTGCCATGTGCAAGGACTCAGCAGAACCAGTCTTTCAAGTCCCACCACACTGTTGGCATTTGCAGTGAAGCTCCCTGCTATGTTCTGGGACATTTCTAACTGAGTGGTGACAGAATTTGACATCTGTGCCTATTTATTATCTGCACTTTCTTTGTGTTCAACTTCAGTCCTTGCAGCAAGGTGACATTTTGGAAGCAGTGTTTCCATTAACTCAAACCGAGTAGCACCTTATTTCTGAAGTAGCCATATCTATTTTAATAGAGATATTTAATGGAACAGCACCCTCCTCAGTAAAAATGACAGTGACAGAGTAAAATCTTCTTTCTGCACTATATAACTTAGAAAAAGAAGACAAGAATAGGCCATAAAAGCAGGATTCATGGGAAGCTTTATCTAGTTTATCACCAGAGAAGGTGGCAGGAGTGAGCCATCATATGTTTCTAAAGAATATTTTAAAATGGGAATAAAATATCAGTTATTGGTAAAAAACAGGTAAGCCTTTCAGCCTTGCTAAATATTAAGCCATAAATATTAATACTTAACAAAATGTCTAGGAAGACAATGAAGAGTTCCTTCAAAGAAAGAAAAAAAACGAACTGTTTGCTTGTTTAACCAATCCTTATTCTTTATAATACAAGCAAAAAATACAGCATTTTCTGAGACCTTAATAGACTGAATTGCAATGTTTCAATTTTTAGGGAATAAAAGAAATCATGCCTCAACCTTAGGAAACAAAAGCCCAAACCAGCAGAACCCACAAAATTTTTGTCTGAATTTCTGAAAACTGCATTACAGCTACAGCTTGTGGGTGGATATTCTACTATCTCACAAGCTTTGTTTAAAGTTGGTTGAGTTGTTGGGGCTTCCATGATTTGTTTTATATTTTCCTATGTGAATTTTCCAGGGTCTAATTAGAGGTTATATTTCTTCTCAGCAGTTGTTGCTTCTTTGTCAGTCACTGATTTCCCTATGTTAGACCTTGATTACAGGTGACCACTATCCCATCTTTAAATTTAGCTAAAATGGGGCAAAAATGTAAAAAATAGCCAGGGTGGAGAGAGGGAAAGAGAGATAGATAGAGCAGAGTTTTACATCAATCCTGAGCAGAATTCTCTTCCTTTTCAGAGTCTGAGTTATGTGCTTGAGAGAAAGATTTAGAGCACTGATGCTGAACAGTGATCAGCTGCCTTATTTACTTGGTGATCCTAGAAGCCTGAATATCTTATAGAGACAGCAGACAGAAGTAGGATGGCACTAAACAGAAATTCAGGGTATTGACATCAATTATCCAGAACAAGCAGGAAAAAAACATCCCTTCTGTACCCATTCTTCCTCTTATGTGACACTCAGTGTCACAAAGGCTTCAAACCTCATCCTCCATATATCTTGCAGTTTCCTCATCAAATAAAGCATAAGTCTTAGACTACAGGGTGTTTAGTACACAGTCATAATTAATTAATTAATTATCATCCAACATTTACAGAATTTCAAGGAGAGTTACTTAAAAAAAAACCAGTATCTGATGAAGTAGGTAGCACGAAGTCACCATTCTGGAGGAGATAGATCATTAATTGTCTTGGAGGTTGAAGTGTGCATTTATTTATAGGTTAATCTAGAAACATTAAAGCTAGCATTGCCTTATTTTCCACTGTATTTTTTACCATAAGTAAAGCTAAATATAATAGCCAAGACCTCTGTGGTAACATGAACTGTTTTAAACCCAGCATCTCTGCAAATTTACCTTTAAAGATGAAGAAGACTGATGAAAAGGTATCAGCTAGAAATGAGAATTTGGCTGATGTAGATGAGACCAATGTGATTTGACACACTGAATCAATATGGACTTATATCAGGAGATTTTTTAAAAATAATTTTTGCTTTCCCTGACTTGTGATTTTAATCTTTTCTTACTTCATAATTTATTAGATTAAGCAAGGGAAGTAGTAGCTCTTCCAAGAGATCAAAAAACAATTATTCAAAAATGCCCAGTGAAATCTGATAGTCAAAAATCAGGTACTGATTATCTAAAGAAAAACTCACTATGCAAGGCTACCTGTACTTTGCATACAAATAGTGTATGAGCCCACAGAGTTGTGAAAAAATCTTGACAGACAATTGCTCATTAAAATCTGATAATTATAATCAGGGTTCTTTGACTCCCTCTAATTGGTAACAACAGAACTAAAATAATCTGTGCTTTTGGCATTCTGTCTGTCTAATGCATCTCATAAGACTTAGAAAGCAATATCTAGAAAAAAACTGCTTTATTAGTTATAGGATTTAAAAGACATCAATTAACTTCTCTACTCCCCCCTTCTTTCCTATAAAAGACAAGGCAATTTGTTTCCTTGATGTGTGAGCCGTCATCAAATCTAAATTCACAGCAAGAACACTTCTGAGATAGCCCAAACTTATCATAAGGTTAATGAACCATTGCACCAGTCCGATTTAAGCCATTTGTCAATGAATAAAATTGCTCATCTGCTATTGTGCAGCACAATTTGTAATAAAACTGCCAAAATAAGAACTTATTTATGTTTCTCTTTAGCACAGATTGCTCCTGCAGATTGTAAAATGTGTGTATAATAGGTTGGTAATGTAAGGAGGGTTTATTATTTTTCAGTAGAAGTCATATATTCTGTGTGAACCAGTTTTTGATGTTCTGTGAGACCAGACTTGGACCTACCATATTTCTAGCAATTTCTGCTGGGAGGTCTTTCAAAACAGTTTAATACAGGATTGTGCATGGATTATGCTACCCAGAACCTCTCAGGGAAAGTCAGGGCTGAAAAAATAAGCATAGCAGGTCACTATCACCATGTTATCATGTTAAACTGTTATTTTTTGCTTTTATTTAGCTAGTTATTATACACCATAACCATAACAAATTGAGTGGGGTGTGATGAGTGTAAAGGTGCCACGTGTCAATAAAGGAAAACTGCTGATAAAAATAAACAGAGAGAAGAAATAAAATAAATAAGAGAGAAGAGAGGAGCAGAGAAATAAAATGGGTGATGCTTTCTGTTATGCAGAAAGAAATGATACAGCAGTCGAGCCATTGGGCTGAGGGTGAATGTGTGAGAGCAATCATTCTGGGGAACAAGTGGCTCAGAAACTGGGTAATGATCATTCCAGCCACAGGAATTGCTGCCCCCTTCAGTCACAGGTGAGCGAGTCCTGGAGGTTTGGACAGAGGATAGAAGCAAACCAAAGAATTTGTCTTAGACCTCTGGGTCAGTAAAGGTGAAAAATGAGGAAATGAAATGTGAGACACTTGCTGTGGAGTTCACTTTCAGATTAGCTCACCTGAAGCTGGAGAAAACCTTGGGAAATTCTGCAGAATCCTTCCTGTCTCCTGCAGAGTTTTGATGCAAAGAGAACAGCATCCCCAGGGCTGTTCAATTCTCCCCAAATGACCAGAGCTGCAACTTTAGAGCCCCATTAGATGCTGAGTGTGCCAATCCTGTGAGCAGGGCAGGCAGTGTGCCTAAGGAATTCCCAGGTTAAATTGTATTTCCTCACACCATGTGAAAAGCTTTCTGTGCCATAATGTCCATGAAATAACCATCCATATAAAGGACATTCTGTATTATTTTTGTCTATCTCTGAAATGGCAAACACTGTGAAGAGGAAGCAGATCTTTAACAGATTAGAAATAGCCTTGTGCTGTTCCAGCAAAGACCATTATGTGCAGGACAGAGTTTCTACTTACTGCCTACACACAATTGTTTATTTCTATGGATCACCATGAAATGCTCAGTCATGAGTGTAATTTGTAGCAGAATATGGGATCTAGAAACTTCCCCAAAAAAGAGATATCCTTTTGGCCTACAGCATTCCCTTGTACTCACAATTCTTGCTTAACCTTTTTGCTTAAAATATCACTTTGCAGTTCTCAAGATTATCAGTGATATTTTTCAATTAAAGATAAGTTTAATGCATTGGCTACTTTTGCTTCTAGAACCTACAACAACCTCGTGGCTCTTGTGACAACCAAGACAAAAATTGAATACTGGCACAATGTTTCTTTGTTTTTCTTCCCCAACAATTTCCCCATTCCTTCATAGCACCAAAATACAATTTTGATTTATTTTTTCCTCTGGGCTCAAAATCAGTCAGTTACAAAAATAGGATACATCACCTAAAACTTCTTCAAAGATGTTGCTGACTGTATATTTGCCAGAGGAGAAAAAAGAAAGAATAAAATTAAAAATAGAGTGGTAGTAAAACCAAAAAGAAATTATATTTAACATAAAGAAAGAAATTCAGCAGTAAACAAAATTATAAAGGACTGGAGTGGTAAATTCTGACTGCTTATAGCATAGATACATGTGGTTTCAAAAATCTGTTCTTTATTGCAATGTAGCAAAACTTGTGGAAGAATATGTCTATTATTGCTAACCATGGAAAATCTCTAGCAATTGATGTAAAATTATTTTGTTAATCAGCTTTATTATTTAAAAAAATCTCATTTTCATCTTGACACTTCAACATGTATCAGTGGACCCTGTAGTATCTGATTTTAAGAAGAATCTCTAAACAAAACATTAATGTGCTTGCTTGTCCTTAATGACTGGGATCAAATTCATCCTTAGAAAATCTTATTTATAACAGAAAGACAGTGATCAGCTGCTATCTTTCCTAGTAAGGCTTGGCAAAGAAAATTAGACAGGGTAAGGAAGTGTTTTCTATTCTGAGGAACAGAGCTGTGCTTAAAATAGTCAAGGATAGCATCTCTTAAAGCAGTCTTCAGGAGTTACCCAGGCAATTCAGCTATGGATGAGGGGCTCACTTTCAAACCTCTTTGAAAATCCCAGAGTTAATTATCAGTACTTGTAAAACTCTTTGAACCTTCAAGATGTTTAAAAAAATAAAAATTAAAAAAAAAAAAGGGGGATAAGTGCCATGATACTTTGTATTACACAAAATTTACAGCTTGTAAATTATATAAATCACACATAAAATCCCTGAATAGATTGATCATGTTGGGGGAGTTTTCCCTGTTGGACATGTATAAACAGATTTAGCTACAACTCTGGGCAGCTTTGCATCATTTTACTGAGCAGATCATTGAGAACTACAGAGCAAGAGAGACTCTGAACTGACCCTGAGGGAAACATCTGAAGGTTTCACCTCACTTTCAGCATCATGTTTAAAACACACAAATTACATGTTGCATTTAAGTTTTTCTGGTAAAGCTAAGTGATTGCACTTAGAGGTAATTTCAGTACTAATAATGCATGATCTACCTAATACAAGGTTGAGGAGAAAAGGGCTGTTCCACCTTGCTACTCTTCCTGAATCAGAAATACCACAGGTAGCTGATGAAGGGTATTTCTCTTAGAATCTATGAGAGTCTAACAAATAACAGATAAAGTTAAAACTCACATGACCAGGACAAAAGAGAAAAGGGTTTACAGAAATAGATTATTTCAAGGTATTCTTGTCCCATAGCTTAGTTTTATGAAATGTTACTTTAAAATACCACATAAGTGAGCAATTTTCTAGTCTTTTTTCTGACAACTTGGTTGCTGCAAGGGGTATTCTTTTGGTAGTGTTTTGAAGGTGTTGAGCTGCTTAAACAGCATTAATTTTTTGGCTCTATCAGTGCTGTAAGGATGCTAACATTGTCATTTGTGTGGAGTGCCATAAAAATCACTGCAGATGAACCAGAGTACAGATAAGTAAAAATAGTTTTATAATCGGTGTCACAAAACCAATAAAAGGCTTTAAAGGTTCCAGTTATGTTAGATAAATTCTAGCTATAGTAGGAAAACCACCATTTGGTTTCCAAGCAGATCATGTTGTCAAAGTGTGAAGGAGAGGCACAGGGAGATGGTTACAAAGGAGGTAACTGGCAGAAGCAATCCTTCTTCACACCCTGTCCAAGACCTCAATCAGTATCACTTCTCTGGAACTATCTTTGAATCAAAATACAGAACAAAATTCTCACTGTAAAAAGTGAAAAGAAGCAAAGAATCTTCCACTGCAGGGGTGTTTTCTTTGAAAACAAGCTTACTTGATTTAAAAACTTTTTCTGTTTTCTTCATAAACCAGACTGTTGAGAAAAATGAATCTATTTGGGACATAAAGCAATAACAGACCTGTGATCATCAGTTAAATTACAACATAATATTTAACAAATAATGTCTCTCTCCTATGCAAAGGCAACATTTAGTTAATAGCTTTTAGCACCATTTAAGGTATTTTCTTTCTGAAACCTATAGAGCTCTTGTGCTGAATTCTAACCTGAGGGCTTCTAACACAGCAATCACTCTTTATTTTACATATGCTCCCCTCAATATTCTCATGGTACAATTTCCATTCTGCCTGCAGTTATATTCTAGAAACCACACCGCAGATTTTTATGTCTGGGAGCTAAAAGGCTTTTGGATGGTGGCTCATTCTTGCATATGTATGCACACTCTGCACGAGTGAAAGAGCCATTTGAGCTTCTGTGACTTGTCATTTGTAGCAGTACTGGCTTCTGGGTATAAAAGAGTCAGAATTACAAAGGTTTGCAGTAGGATGTTACCTAGCAAGTACCTTCACTTTAGTACCCAGCACTAAACATAGGGAATGCCAGTGGTAAAGTGAGACCTTTCTCCAGGGAGAGATTGCTGCTAAAAAATGCATTAAGATGCCATGGCTAAGCATTTCCTCTAAAGATATTATTTTTGCTGATTGCATAATTACAGTTTCTTGTGGCTCAGCTTGTGGATGTTCAAATTTTCCATGCATTCACATATGTGGTATGGGACAGCCCCTGCCCTGCTTTTCCTGCAGAAATTTCAGTTTAAATACACCTGACCAGTGACCAGTGTGTCCTTGTGGCCAAGAAGGTCAATGGGATTCTGGAATGCATTGGAAAAAGCATTGCCAGCAGGTCCAGGGAGGAACCTCATCAATGTCTGTGACTGTCTGCAAGGAGGTGCAGAGGATGGACCAGGCTCTGCTCAGGGGTGCCAAGGCTTGGGACAAGAATCAATGGGCAGAAACTGATGCCCAGGAAGTTCCACTTAAACACAAGGAAAAGCTTTAATTTGTGTGTCACTCAGTGCAGGAAGAAATTGTTCAGAGGATGAGGAGTCTCCCTCTCTGGAGATATTCTAGAACTGCCTGCACACATCCTGTGCCATGTGCTTTAGAAAAACCCTACATGAGCAACGGGGTTGGACCAAATGATCCACAGTGGTCCCTTTAACCTTAATCCATTCTGTGAATCCTGCAAGCTACCTACCACCAGGGTACTACCTGAATTATTTTTTCCTTGAATTTTATGTACTTAATTGCAGACAATTGTTAAAATTATTCCAATTAGTTGAAAGATTATACTCTTCAAATCCCTTTTGGTCCTAAAATTGGATGATACCATAATGAGATAGAGTTTGTTCATCCTATTACTTAAATTTGGAGAGATGTTTGACTTGAAGAAAAATTGTCAGTGTTCTGGTCATGAATGGACTGGAGTCCTTCTCAAGGAAACTGTGCCTGTATCACCAATTCATATTCTTATCTTTTTCATTTAGGTTTGTTAGTGTAGTTTTCTTTGGGCATCTATCTAGCCCTGTACATGCAGTGTTCCTTCAGAACTTTGTGTCACTACAAAGGCACACCTAGATAAGTGCAAATTGGATAAATTGATACAGCATAATAATAATCCATCATAAATTAAACAGCAACAACCCCAAAAAAGGAAATAGTGTGCTTACACTGGAATAAAATTTACTTCTTGTATTTACAATTAACCTACCACTCCTCTCTTAAAACTTAGTTACTCCCCTCGTTAAAGGAAGTTCTTGGAGTTTTGTTACTGAAACATTTACACAGTGGCAAATCGTTTATAGGCTCTAACTCCATCCCATTCACATAAACACAACAGGGGAGGAATCCTGCCTCTGTAGCAGCCAGGGAAGAGGATGTGGGAATTTCAGCACCCTGCAGTCCAGAGTCATTTTGCTGACTTCACTGTAGCAATATTTCATACAGTAATGTTTGCAAATAAAGGTAAATTTTTGAGTGATGCTGGAAAATGAGGCAACTAAAATGTTTAAACCACTCTCGTAAAAATTCTTGGTGTTGAAAATAAGTGTTTACTTTAAAAATACACCATCAGAATCTAGTTACCAGGAGAGATAAGAACAAAGTTACAGAGAGTAGAAAATATTCCAGTAGAAACAATAACTAGAAATTATAATAGCTAAATTATTAATACCTAAATTATTACCTAAGTTAGGTATCTTTGACTATACTGATTTGATAGTGTAAAACAGAGTGGTGTAAATATTGTTTTCCAAAAAACATTTATAATCTATATAAACAGAAACAGAGTAATACTTGAATGGTAACTGCACAAATTTTTGTATTTCTAGGTCAGCTTGGTCACTGTTGTATTCAACTCAGTTATCTCCTGCTTGTCTAGGTTACATGAAAGAAAGGGAACAGAAATGTTCACAAATGCCTGAGTTATTTCCCCACTTTGTAAATACTTTGTGGCCAGATCATTCTGTTTTCAAAGTCTTTGATAATTTCAATCTGGAAAGTACTTTTCCGTGAGGCTGAGTTTTCATGATGTCCCACAGGACACTCTACATTTTAAAGTGCAAGCTACACTTTACTCTCTGATATGTTGCACTGGCCAAGACTTGATTTATCTTTTCTTTATAACTATCAGTACCAAGTATTTTAAAATGCAAGTGGTTCATTTTTGAACATCTAATAGATATTTTGTCCAGGCAAAATCTAATTCTTAGTGGCCTTTAGGTTTTATACAGTTCTCCTGATTATTTCTTGTGAAACTAACTTCAGAGATGTGGAGATTTCATGCTGAGACACAAAAAGAATAGCCACTGATTAGGGGTATACTGCAAACAATACTTTTGCCTTATTGGTGTTTTATTGCTCACCGGTGTTTATAGAGATTTTTCTGCTTTTCTTCTGAAGTAGTTTGCAAAAGGTCTTTCTGTATTGCTCGTTGAGTTAATGGGCTTGCTTAATCATCATGGTTTGGAGAACAACAAAGGAAACTGCATGTGTCCCAATTTATACTGCAAATGGAACAAATGTCTTCTGTAAGTATAAAAGGATCATTTCTTTTAAAGAATAAAGCCCTTTGAAACCAATTAATAGTTGACCTACATAGTAATGCACATATCTCCATGTTTTCTTTTTTTTTTTTTCTGGAAGTAATTTTTCAGTAGCAGAAAAAGAGTAAATAAGTATGTGTGATCATCCACTTCTACAACAAAGATTTTGAGGTTAAATATTCAAACATTTTTTGCACCATTTCTATAAAATAAAGTGCATTTTATCTTTTTAACCTGCTACAACAGTAGCTGAAGAAAATAAGCTGCAAATCTTTCCCTACCTAACAGCTTCCTTGGTGTCTTTGTGCAGTGTACAATGGCCAGTGAGAAGTTGAAAACACAGAGACTGATCCTTTCATTCTAAAGATCCAAATCCCCAAAACATTTGTCTTGCTGGAAGCATTTTCAGTCTGTGATTCTCCAGCACACAGGCAGGGGAGTTTTGGAGGCTCGTGGGGAGCAGCACTGCGCCTGCACAACATTTTGTTTGTTGCAACATCCTTATATCATTACCATCCTTGCTTATAACTCCTGATGTGTGCCATTACTATTCTTGCTTACAGCTCCTGATGTGAGGAAAGAAACTTGGAAACATGAATTATGGATTTAATAAAGCATAGTATGTACACTGGGACAGAAGCAGTGTGTTAAAGGGGTAGCAGCTATGCTGGCTGGTTTAGTGGCTGCAAAGAGAGGGGCAGAACATGAGAGGCCTAATATTTTATTGTAGATGGACCATGAAAGAAGAGTAAATGGTGAGATTTTGGCTAACAGATGTGCTCTGTATGGCTGCATAAAAAAGCTCTCTCAGTCTACTCCAAAATGTGAGGGTTTGTGCTGTTCTCACCTTGTAAACAACTGCAGCTCCTGAGCTGATCATGTTTGCTAAAATGTCGAAACCAGACTTAGCACTCACATGACAAGGAAAGTAGGTTGATGAAGAAAAAATTCTGTACTCTTAACACAGAGACTAAAAGTCTCAAGCATAATGGGAAAATTAAAGACTGAGCCAAATGTTATTTCTCAAAAGCACTACAGAGAAGAAAGGGTACAGAATAAACAGTGGCACATTCCAGTGTTGGTCAGGAATAGAGACTGGAAACTGAGAGTAAAATTCCAAACATCAGAGACATTAAGTTCTGTGACATTTGTCCAATATGAAAAAGAGAGCCCTTTAATTACTTTCAAAACTGAGGTTATTGCATATACAGATGAAATTGCATACTTGCCAGAGCTAGCAGGTAACTGAACCCAGTGATCTGCTCCTATATACCAATAAAAAAAAAAAAAAAAAAAAAAAAAAAAAAAAAAAAAAAATTCTTCTGTTTTCCACCAACAGTTCTTGATCCAAAATTTATCTCCCTCTGCCTGTTGCACCCTGATTGGGTCTGATGAATGCTTTGGTAATAAATCCCATCACCATTTTCACAGTATCTTTGTATTGCATTCAAGCACCTGTTAAATGAGTGACTCAAAAACAAACCTGTTACCCAGAGCAGAGATGTACAGATGAATGTAATTAAGAAGGCACCTCCATTCAGAAGGGGAAGGAAATTTATGCATTGGCATTATAGGCTGAACAACCAAATCATTATTTTCCAGCATTGTATGTACAGATATGAAAAATGATATGGCCCTTGTACAAGATAATCCCTAAGTATTTAAATGGAACTGTACAATCCATACTCTTTGTTCTGCCCATTTGTAGACAGGTGACTACTCACAGTACAAACCAGTGCTTTCCTCTCAGCTTTCCTCTTGTCCTGCTGATAACATTCTTTGTTCAGTAAATGGAGCCATATTTTACAATTAGACTGCAGACTTCCCTCTATTTCAAAGGCATGCAGCACTGCCAGCTTTGTATTTGCATTACACTGCCTTCAAACACAATTTTTGGATCACTGCACCCTGAGCTTATTTTCACTTTGAACCATTGTCTCCTCATTTACCCTTCCTAATATTATCTGTAAATTATTCTTTTGACATTTTGTGTTATATGAAACCATTATTCACTGTCAGTGATCTCTACCTGACTCAACTGCTTTGTCAGATATTTACTGCTCTGTCTCTATATGACTGTCTTCTACACTGGATTATTATTAAAATTAAATAATAGTATTTTCCATTGATATGTCAACTATAAGATGCCTACACATGAATTCATCTGTATAAGCTGCAGAGGTAAAATGTAATAATTATTCCACAGACTATAGCAATGCTTTTTAAATGTTTAAGGCATATGTTTTCAACCTGCAAACTGTGTGATGGTCTTGATAACCCCAGTAAAGTTAATTGAGAAAAACTAGCATATTTTCTAGGCTGATATTCCCTGATACACAGATATTTGTGTATCAACAATGATGTTTTCTCAAAGGTCCATGAAAGCATCCAGCACCTTGGCTTAATGTGAAAAGTAAAAAGAAAAGACTCATCAAGTAGTAACTGAAGGAAAGTGCTTATGCAGCCAATGGAAATTAAATAAAATTTCAGTGAATGATAAACCTGCTCTGTGAGGAAGCAATAAAGGATCTCTGAAGGCTGAACTGTTCTAAAAATTCCATTTAAATTTCTTCAAGAAACCTGTGCCACCCGTAGAAATATGCTTCATAGTACCCTTCTTCTCCATTAGGAATTCCTGTGTGCCAAGACAAAGTCATTTTGGGTTATCTCCCTAAAATTTATTCCAAAAGTAAGGATTAGCTGGAAGGTTTTTTTAAAAGACAACAGATAGAAGTTTTTATAGTCTTATCCTGTGAAACAGATGGTTTATAATTAAAGTTTGTGCCACACAAACCATTGAAACATATCTGTAAATCATTAACTGCTGCAAGTTTAATACTGCAAACTCCTACCTCCTTCTAAACTAACATATTAAGCCATGTCACATACTCTCCACTCTTCCATTCTGAGGTGGTTAATGGGAAAGCAGGGAGGTGATAGGATAGACACAGAAATTCTTCCTCCAAGTAGTCCAGGACCTGTGATACTTGTTTTAGACTCACCATTCCAGAGTGAATCATCACAACACAATGTTTACTGGATTTTGGAAATCTGACCTCCTTTGTACAGCTTCTCATTTCCCTTCTGTTTGCAAATCTAGCAAGACATGAAAGTATGTCTTGCCAGCATCAAGTGTCAAAAAACCTGTATAGGGCCTGTGTTCAATCTATTAGTGCTCTTGCAACTTGGCTTTCTTCAAAATCACTCAGGGAAAGAGCTGCTGCTGAATACATCAAATCTGGTGCATTTCAATAAAACCACCGAGGCCTTCAAGTGCAGATGAGATATTTTGATGCATGTTTCCTTAAAAATGTGAGGGACTTAAAAATCTCAGAGGGAAAAATCAACATCATGTGTTGTGGCCGTTGCTATGGTAACTATACTTTTTGCTTTTATTCAATAACAGTGTGAACTAGCTCTTAAGCCTGTGCAGCAACATGACCTACTGAAGACTAAATTACTAGGGTTCCACATACTTATACACACTTTCTTTTTCCTTACATTTTGCCCAAGAATAAATGGATTTTAGCATAAAAGTAAAGATTCTGACCGGCTGAATTCTTTGTGCTACTTGCTGTGCCTCTCACTTTAGACCACATAAAAATGAGAGGGAGGCAGTTATGGAAAAATAGGGGAGTCTTCAGCAGTCCAGAATGTTTTGTGGGTTTGCTTTTTTTATAAGTAGGGAAAGCTTGATTTTCCAGCATAGCAAAATTCCCTTGCATTCAATTGTATTTTTCTTCAAGATTTTAAAAAAATATCCAGACTGAAGCACTGCAAGATTTATAACAACATTTTCTCAAATGTTAACTAGTGAACAACTTTTTTATTATTTGTCTTGCAGTAACACATGTAATCTCCACTTGATATTGGCTCCATTGAAGACTGGGCACACACAGAGAAAAGAAGATCTTCCAGAAAAAACCTGCATTGCATAACTTGGATTTTTTTTTTATCTGCTTATCTTTCAGGAGCTAGAGGAAGAGAAGAGAATGGCAGTGCAGCAACTGAGATACAGGTATTCACATAAACTTAAACACCTAAATATCATTTATATTCTATGTAAAATAATAAGTAGCTCAAGTTTTGTCAACGAGGACTTTCCAGGGATTCCAAGAACTTTGTTTCCATTTCTTCAGCACAGTTTTGAGAGGACAAATGAGTACAGATGGGTAATCAAATCTCTGTCTGGGGGAGGAATTAAGCAAGAAGCAGCTTCTGATGCTGACATGGTGAGTGAGACACGTTTGAATCCCAAATTCCTGTAATATGTATTTTCATCCCAGAGCTGACAAAAATAAAAGCCCACTCAGAAAGGGTTTTCATCTCCTGCATGCAAACCTTTCCTAGAGCTTTACCTTCTCTCACACTTCTGAAACATTTCATGTGCATCTGTTGAGCTGCTCCAGGCAAGCCAGGACTACAGTCAATTTTCCCATGTAGACCATCATAACACAGAATCTTGGTTTATTGAACATTATTTGTGACAATATCACCAAGAACTCAGTTGATCAAAAGGGTTCTGATACTCAAATCCTCCATGTTTCAGAGCAGGACTTCCTCAGACATCAGTGTTCCAGTTGTGTAGGAGATTTCTAAATACTTTTAATGGCTTCAAAATGGCTTCTAAAAGAAAATATGCTGAAAGTGTGTGCTGAAGGAAGAAGAGCAGACATTAAGTTTAGAAGAGGAAACAGAATCATCTCAGTTACTTTTAGATTTCCCAACAAGAAAAACACAGCCCTTCAAAGGCAGTTTGAGCAGGTATGCATGTACAAGGTACTGTCATAGCAATTTGCATTACTATATTTCCTCTGTTTTAATCAATTGCTTTGTTTTCTGCATTAAGATAAATACATTTCTCCTTACTGTTTTCCAATAATTCCTTGATTTAAGGCTCTCATTTCTCCTGCTCCCTGTGATTTGAGTTCAGACACAGTGTTGGGAGCAGCAGGTTCCTGCAGCTGGTTTGTGCAGCACAGTCAAGAATGAAGGTGCAAAATGTAAAGTTGTGTCCCAGTGGTTTGCCTACCTTGATGCAACAGCTTATAAGATGATTTGCTGGAGGCAGAATGTTTAACATAAACTATTTCCCCTCCTCAGAACACCATTACAGTTTCCCTTCTCTCTATTTTCCACATGCCACTTTCACCATGGCAGAATCTGTGCAACCTTCCCATAGCACATGAGAGAATATGAGCAACATCTGTCTCAGGTGGTTTGCTCTTTATCTCATCTTCTCCCCAGAGAGAGCTCTGTGTGTAGTGGATAGGAATATAAATAATAGATTATTCCTCACTTAGTCAAACCAGGGGAGAAAAAAAAAAAAGGTTTTATAGATACCAAAATTTGTTTTGTTGTTTTTCCTAAGTGAATTGTTAAAAGGAAAGTCAGTGGCATATGAAACTTCCTATTCAGCTTCAGGTCAAACGTTTTGGTTTTGAAGAACAGACAAAAGAAATGGGAAATGAAAAGTTAGATTCATAAAACTTTGTGGAGAAGATGCTGGCAAAGCAAAAACCTGTTTGTGCTAAGCAACTTAATGATTATAATAGCCCAGAACGTGACATACTCAAGTCACAGCACATCTGGGTTCCCGATGATGCTCATTCACTAATTCACTGTTTAGCAATCCTAATAGGAGGAAGTGAAAGATCTCTCCTTGGAGTTTATGGCATTTTCTAATCCCTATTCTTGTGCTTTTACAAGGAAGGGCTCTTCTGCTTTCCATCCAAAATACTGAGTACTGCATTAAAAATTTCAAAATTACAAGAATCACAGTTATTCTGTGCATATTTTATGTTATTTCAAAATTTAAATTTAGAAGGAATGTTATGGTTTTAGATAAATCCTGTTCATCTCCTACCTTTTGACTTATTCTTCAGGAGTTCTTGCATTATTGTAAATTTTTTTAAAGCATTTGCTTCCTAGTAAATAGTACCTTATACTATTTTTCAAGTTGTATTGTTACATTGTGGTTACTATTATTTCCCAGGCTCTAAATCAAAGAATCTCCTCACAGGGGGAATTCTTCCTAGGAGGGATTTTAATACCAGAGAGGATCAGGGATGATATAATTAGCACACCTTGGTATTCCCATATTCACACCTCCAGCCAAGTGGCACTCTGAAGTGCAGGAAATTGCTTCTTGCTATCCAAACCAAGGAGCTCTCTGGGCACTGGAGCTATTGAAACCTTCTTCCTGAGGAACTGCCCTGTGCTTTTTCTTTATTTCTCCTTTGACTCCAACACCAGCATCTCCAGCTCTGCCCTGTATCCCCTGGGTATTTCCATGAGCAGCAGCCAAAGTGAGAGGAAGGCTAAAGCTGGTTGGGAGCTCTTCGTGTGCTCGTTGCTGTGGCCAAACAGAATGTTTACCAGCTGAGCTTTATCCTTCTGCTTTATCCTTACTAATTTGAACCTAGGTCTTCTATTAATTGTTGAGATGCACATAAATTTAATTCTCTCTTAAATAATGGTGTCTCTGTCAAATTCTGGTTGAGGGGTGAAGAAACCTAACAGCTGGATAAATTCAATCTAATTGTTTATTCTTGCATTTGAAAGTAGTTTATAAGGGGAAATTATTTCAACTAAACCAGTTCCAAGCTAATTTACTTTTACAAAAGTAATGTCAGGATATCAGGTGCATATTTGTGGCACTGGAGGTTATAAATTTTGGGGTTTCATTTTTGAAACATTAATGTCACTTTAGCACTCAAAAAAACTTTATTAAAGTCAGCTTTCATTCTAGCTAGTTTAAATGACAGGTATGAAAGAACAGTCTTGATAAAGTGAACAAAAAATCAAACACCACCACAGTGTGCTTCCTTGTATTGTTCAGTTTTCAGTTCTGTTAAAAAAAATTAGAAAAGACTGAAAAAGTAAAAAGAGAGGAGGAAAAAAAAAGCAGAAGATATATCAATATATCTATCCATAACTATCTTTCAAATTAAACACAGCTCAAATTCTGGCAACTAGATGAATATAGCATTTGTCTTGAACTGGAAACAAGCCTACATCATTGTAAATGTACTTCTCTCTGAAAGAATTCCATTTCCCCATTTCCAATGTGAATTTAGAACTGTGTCACTCCAGGCTGCTCCCTCAGTCATAAATCTCTCAGGTCACATCTGATTTCTGTTCTCCATTTCTCAGTTCCGTATTTTTCTGAAATTTAATAGTAAAATGTTTTCTCACTTTGCAAAGAAAAAGGATATTTATTTTACCAGGAAAAAGGTCTATTGTTGCTGTGTTGCAATCATTAGTAATGCATAGACTCTTGCTCCTCTGACTAGAATGTCTGGAAAAAAAAAGGGTGATGCAGGATGCATCCTGACCATGTCAATCAAAATATATTTTGATCTCCCTTCTGTCTTTCTGCCTTTCTTAGGTTTCACAACTGCAGTGCCTCAGAAAAAGGGGGAGATGATTTGATTATTTTTTCTAATTTTTTCCCTATGATTACTGCATAGTTTTCATGGCAGAGAGACTGTTACTCCAAAATAATAATGTCACAGAAAAAAGTTTGATAAAGCAGAATTTTCCTAAAATATTTTAAGCTTTTTTAGCAGCCTGTGTACTCCCCACATAGAGACCTTGTTATTACACACTAAGTTCTAGGATGTAGAAACAAGCATTATAACCACTCTGGGTAACAGAGATGTTTCTGTTTTTAATAAATCTTATTTGAAAATAGAGAACTCCCTAAATCTTTGTGGATCCAGCATTTGGATATGGCCTTGCTGCTTTCAGATCAACACCTTTAAACTGCTGTGCTAAACTAAATATAAATGACAGTTTCACACTCACAAATACAAGGAGTCTCAAGTGTACCTTTTTTACCCCCCATTTAAATTCTGATTACAGAAAAACATAATTTCCAGTGTTAACATCAAATATCCTCAAGCAGTATAAATCTTAATTACTTTATGCTACAAGTAGAACTAACAAACACACGAGGCTCTTTACAAGGGCCAAGTGTGTCCCTATGTACATGTAAAGAATTTCAGCAATTCCTTTCCCATGGTTAACAAGGCCTAAATCTGCTTAATTGTGAGTAATCTCTAGGAAGCTATAGAACATAGATAATTATTCAGAACCCTTCTTTTAACAGCGTTTTTCCTGAAAATATCCACACTAGATCCAACTTCTGGTGAACTAATGATCTATGAGTGACACTCGTCATTTAAAATTATTCATAGAACAACTTAGGCTGAAGTTGTGAGTCTGGATGATCCCAGATGCTGGGAAGTCAGGTGCAGAGATGCTTCAAAACTGTTCAGCAGAAATCCATCACCAGCTCATTTATGCAGGAGAAAGCTTTAAGGGAAAGGCACTTGAAATGTTTTAATCAGAGTTTGTGTTTCTGCAGGCAGAGAAAGCAGATAAAACAGCACTGGAAATGAGAGTTTCCCCTCCTCATCTTAACAGCAAAAGTGGTTGAAACATCACTTGGCTCAACTGAATTTCCTCGAGCCCATCAGCTAGAAATAAATGATAAAATAAGAGTTTCAAATTCTCTTCTAATTGTTTTGCATTTCTTATGATTGGGAGGGCAATGTTTGCATCTTCTGGATTTGCAGACAGTAGGACAAGGAAGTCTCAGCAGAAGGCCAGTCAAAACAGTACATACATACATACATACATACATATATATTTTTTTTCTATTTTTTTTAAATTCATTTTAAATTTTACATTGATCTAGAGAAGTGGTGAGCAGCAATATTTTTGTCCTCAGTTAACCTCTTTGAGCCAATACTCTCTGGTTACAAGGAATGACAAACTCTGTTTTATTTTAAGTAATTTATTTGCAGTCCAATGGGTGTTGATTCATCACCATAAAAGATTTGTTCTGTATATTTTTCAGAACCTTGCAAAGAGCTGGAGTTCATAAGGACTTTCATAAGAATTCATAAGAATTTTTAGCCATTTTAACCTTTATTGGCAGCAGACAGAACATGCTTCTCTGCTCCAAAGCTTTTCAGCACCTCACTTAAAATAACAAATTGTCCTTTTCTGCTCTGGGATTACCCAGCCTGATATAGGGATAAATTGCTCCTTACAACCTGGGGACATTTCTTTTGTTTCTTTGGCCTAATCCACTACCAAGCCTGTCATTATTATTCACTGAAGAAAATGTCACAGCTAATGTACTGTAAGACCATGATTTTAATTCAAAATTACTGTATGGACACTTCTTCCTTACTACAGGCTATATATATCCATACACATAAAGCCTTTATCCATACATATAAAAAAAAATTAGTTCACTGAAGCTGCTTGGCTACTTACAGAAGAATGTCTTTTCAGGATGAAGTACTCAGAAATATGCTAAATTCTTCCAAATTCCCCTCCAGCACAGCAATGTATCCCTGCCACATGAACAGCCATGGTGGGGCTCCAAGAACAAACCCAGTTTTGCAGAGGCAAAGATTTGGTATCAAGACATCTAGACTGTGCTCATCTAATGCAAACTAGGTTTTATACATATATATTTTTTAACTTTCTAATTGTTTTAATGAATCAGCATCACTGCATCATTATCAGCATGCAGTCAAAACCAACAGTGGATAATACTTCACGAAATTTTGACATTTTGGGAATAAAATTTACGAAAACAAATGGGAGAAAGCTTCCAAAATGTTTATTTCAGGTTTCACCCATCCCTGTTTGTGATTTGGAACTCGAGAAGCTAAAATTAGATTTCCATAATAAAAATCTCAACACAGTGGACAGATTTAAGGAAGATCTTTAATTTTTTCTTCCCCTGTTCTCAGCTCCCACCAGTCTGAGGGCGAGTTGCCTGCTCAGCAATTCTCAGGGTCAAGCACTAAGAGAAGAAGGTTTCTTTGCATTTGTGCTACAGGAGAATGTGAAAAGGATAATGCAACATAGTCTTTTGTGTGGTGGAGAAGCAAAAGAGAGAGCTTTATTTAAAGAAACACTGCACTGATATATAGGGTAGATCATGCAAAACAGAATAGAAAAGGCTCATTGGTCCAAGAAAGCAACACCTCTTTGAAATCATGCTTTCTGCAAAACAACACATCTCTCTCACACCTGATCATTGTTATAATTTCTTGTCCTTGTGCAGCCTGAGGAATCCAAGGCTTCAAGGCTGCTTTTTCCCTGGTTCCCAGCAGCATCCAACGACAGGTTTCCACTTTGTGAGCAAGTTTAATACACTTAATGGAGTGCTGTGGGTGCATCTCTCCTGTCCTGCCCCCGGGAGAAACGAGCCTGCAGAAATCTCTGCCTTTAGCACTTCCTGCAGCAGCTCCTGGGCTAATCCTCCTAGGTTTGTTATTTAATCCCTGCTCTGCTGGGGATTTGATGGCCATTACAGCCACTCTTTGCTTGGTTGCCTTGTGGCTCAGCCCCAGCTTTGCAGAGCTCCTTGCAAGGGATAGACCCAAGCTCTGCCTGGTCAGGCCTGAGGTCACTCAATAATGGAGTGAAACAGGCTGGTGCACCAGGCTGGAAAACCACATGGCTGTGTTTGTATCTCAGCGAGGGCAATCACAATTCCCTCTGTATCATTTCCACCAGAAGATATAATAAATTGGCTTGGGATTGCTCACCTTGAGAAAGCGATCCAAGCTCTCACTTTGTGAGGGAGTGCAAAACTAAGCAAAACTGCAGCTCTGTTTCATTACCAACATTTTGCTCAGCTCTAATATTAAAACATTTCCTTCCTACTTTTATCTTTCAGTTGTCACTTTCCCTAGCAAGGCACCATTTTCTTTCATCAGGGCTTTAGAAACAGTGCCAATTTGTTTCCACCTCCTCTCTGTACAGCTGTGATCTTTAATCCCTGGTATCAATCTCTTTTTCTGTGGCTCCTGCCTCACTCTGTAACCCTTGAAACCTTGGAGCAAATGAGTCTATTTTTGTCTCTGGAGATTTGATGGCAGATAACACAGTTATTAGAGACATCTTTTTCTTGCTCTGATAATGATGATCTGCCTTCAGTAATTTTTCCATGCCTAAACTGCCAGTGTGGCTGGAGGGACACTGACATGTTTTTCCGGGGTGTGTAGATTG
Source organism: Oenanthe melanoleuca (assembly GCF_029582105.1). NCBI lineage: Eukaryota > Metazoa > Chordata > Aves > Passeriformes > Muscicapidae > Oenanthe > Oenanthe melanoleuca. The sequence goes on from NC_079334.1 coordinate 64,949,331, forward strand.
CTATTTTCTCCTTCTCCCCCCCTCACCCCATTTTCTTTTTTTTTTTTCCCTTCTTCTCGCTGATATATTTATTTATTTCAATTTTTGCTTCATCCAATTCCCTGGTATGACTTATCCATTCATGTGTAATTTATAGCTGTCAACATTTACACTAGGCTGCTCAAATTTATTGCTGACCACTGATACGGCTATAATTTCATTTTGGTCAAATACCTTAAGCTCTCCCACATTCCCACACTGTATTTCTCATGCCAGTGCCCCAGGAAAGAAATCCCCACTGCAGCATTTGAGCAGCTTTCCTGGATTGTGGCACAGAGACACAGAATATGTTTGGACAGACTGGGAATGACCTATTATCCTATTCTCTCTCACAGGATCACAGCTGAGTACGAACTGAGGAAAGAGAAGGTGTCAATGACAACCCCAAAATTTATAATGCTGGAGGATGAAAGCCACATTTTCAAAATCCTGCAAGCAACTCGTGAAATCTGAAGCACATGAGGTATGTGATGTGATGTATGGAATGCATGTGATCCATGAAATCCAGGTGGAAAGATTCATTTAATATTCAAACTGCAGCACCATGAATTATCTTCAGCTTCTGAGGCCGAGCTTTGGCTTGTACTCTCTTGCCCACTGCTGACAGAGGTTTTATTATGACAAAATAAAAATAAAAACAAACCAAAAACCAAACCAAAACCAAACCAAACCAAACCAAACCAAACTAAACCAAACCAAACCAAAACCCCCCAGAAAATAGGAACTCTTGTGTGATGTAATTTCCAATACCAAGCTACCAAAAATCTGCCATGTGTCTAATCAAGTTGGCTGCTTAAATACTTTTTTCAGAACTCTGCTTGGTTTTGTTTGTCTTTAATTTTTTTTTTCTGTTTTCACAATCTTTTCACATTTTCGCAATTTTTTGCAAATCTAGATGTGCTTGGCTGAAAAGCAAAGCAACTCTTGAGGAATACTTCTCTGAAAAACATCTTCTCAGTGTCACTCAAATATGGTTAGTTAGAAGTTCACTTTGTACTTGAAAAAGTAAAGTTGTTTAGGATCATATCCTTTAATACTTTTTATTTCTAGTGTGAAAAATTAGCACTCACTGGCACAAGAACTTAAGGAAATGGTCAGAATAAATGGTAGGTGAGGGAATTGAGTTTGGTTGAAAAGGGAAACTTCAATCAGTCAAAAATTATTCTTAAGAATTTACAAGACATTGGAAGAACACAGAGAAACACATTTCTGGAGAAAAGGCTCAGTCAGTGCTAACATCTGAGAACTCCTGCCTGGAACAATCCTTCATTTCCAGAGACAGAAACTGGGGTCTCACAGATTTCACTCTTTTCAAGTGAGTTAAAGTCTCAGCATCCTAATATCTTCATGGTGAAGTCATAAAAATAAGTTATGCTCTAATGATCTACCTTTTGGTTTTTAATGCCTTTTGTCAGAAGTCAAACTTTGGATCTTTAAAATTTTTCTTTCCTAACTCTCTAAGTCAGAGAAAATTAAATTTTTTTTTTTTTTTTTTTTTTTTTTTTTTTTTTTTTTTTTTTTTCCCTCTCTCTTGCTTACGTTGAATAACTTTTTCAACAATGATTCTTCACTCGTTTGGCTGGGAGTGGAATTTTAATTTCCTAATCAGCTGAAGTGAGCTGTGTTGTTCAGACTTCATTTTAGTCATCTCAGGAATTTGGTGGGTTAAGAACATTTGTGTCTCAGTGGGATGCACAGCTCCTGACTCACACTTTCTAGCACCACAGCTGGATTACTGCCTCTTTATGCTTGCAGCCTTCCTTGACCATGCATTGTGTAAATTGCACAAAATTCAGCACCTAGAATGGCCACTTGCATACATTGGCTTATCCCATGGAGGTGAAGGATGCTGCACAGACTTCCTATCAAAGGCATAATTACTTTTACAGTACTTGTATACTCTTCACATCTTGTTTTCATCTCCACTTATCTCCCTGAACAGCTGATCAGTTGCTGTCCTTGTAACTTAGACTTGCCCTTTCTTAAAGACTTTTTTTTTTTTTTTTTTTTTTTTTTTAAATAAGCTGCTTCCCACAAGAGCCATGAGAAACTTAATTCCTTTGAGCCTTTTGGGTGGTTTATTTTGGACTCCTTGCCTTGGCTTCTCTAGCAGAATTTCTGTTTAATTGTAATGTAGTTTAAGTGTATAATGCCATGTGTTGCTTCTGCATGAAGTGTGCTATAGAAATGTAAATCAGCTAATTAATTCATAACAACAAGTATTATAGCAACACATTGACTGTCATGCTCTGCAGTTCTCCAGTTGAACACTGTGTATATGCTTTGTTAGTAGAGGAATTGCAAGCAGGAGGGTTAATAATTTAAATCTAAGTAGTCTTGGCTGTTTATACAGCCAATATAATTGTCTATCTGCAACCTGTACAGATAAAGAAGCCAAAGTTTCTACTCTCAGCCCTGGTTCTTTGAATTGTATAAAGGTTTGAGCTGAAAGATGATCTCTCCATGCCATGGGCAGGGACAAAGTTGATGACATTCTGTGTAAATGTGGAAGAAATCACCTACTTGGATACTTTCAAACATAAACATCTCCTGTTTATGAAATGTGGAAAACAACTTTTCTTCTCTGAAAGATATCCAGAAAGATCTGTGGATAAATTGACTTTTGTAAGTGGAAATACTGAACACGATCTAAATTCTCAATAAATCACTCTGAGTTCAGCTTTGTCATTCATTGCAACAGAATGTTACAAAAACTGGCAAAATTACACTAAAATTACTCCTCTATGTCTCAGCTGTTTCTAAATCCAGTTCATCTACAAACTCTAAAATTCTCTGGAGTTTCAGCAAGCTTTGTGAAAGCCAGTATCTGACATATACACAACATGCTCCTTTCTCAGACAAGGCTGCATGTTGATAGCTACCAGAGTGGCTTTGCAATCTTTCTCTTTGCTCAGAAATGCAAAAGTTTTATTTAAAAATATTTAATTTTAATCTAATCACTTTAAAGGCAAAAGATTCCTTGAGTGCTTGCAATTCCTTTGATATGCATCCAGTGTACCATGAAATCCATGGGAATGCTGCTGTGTTTGCACCAAGGACATAGAATCAGAATGATTTGGGTTGGAAGAGACCTTAAGGACCATGCAGTTCCAACCCCTGCCATGTGCAGGGACACCTCACATTATCTCAGGGTGCTCCAAGCCCCAACCTGGGCTTGGACACTTGGACACTTCCAGGGATCCAGGGGCATCCACAGCTTCTCTGGGAAACCTGTGCCAGGGTCTCACCAACCTCACAGTGAAGAATTTCTTCCTGATATTCCTTCTCTTTAGTTTGAAGCCATTTCCCATTTTCTTGTCATCACATATTCTTGCAAAAAGTCTCTCTCCATCTTTCCTGTCAGCTCCCTTCAGGCCCTGGTGGGCTGCAATTAGGTCACTCCAAACCTTCTCTTTTCCAGGCTGAACATCCCAGTTCTCAGCCTTTCCTCACAGCAGAGGTTCTCCATCCCTCTGATCATCTTGGTGGTCTCCTCTGGATTTGCTCTGACAGTTCTCTGTCCTTCCTGTGCTGGGGACCCCCAGGACCCAGGTGGGGTCTCACCAGAGCATTATTGAGGGGATAAATTTGACTGCTCTGAGAAGTGCTTTGCAGCAGGAGTTTTGTCACTGTCAGAACAGTTCCCTAAGGAGAATTTACAAGTGAGAAACAATTTCTCTTCAGCTCCTCAATGGAGAGTGTTGGTTAGTTCTGGAAAAAGAAACAGAGAACAACCCAAGGCTTTAAAACCTTGAAGATACTCAAGTTTACAAGGGAAAAAAAATGCAGACACATTACACAAAATAAAACCTCCAAAATACTGTTCTTTTAGGAAAAGTGGGATGAAATATTACCACCAATGTTTATGTACAACATCAGGTTTTCTGATACAGATGCAGAATTGTTGGTGCTCAAACAATTTGTCCAGTGTAGGGAAAATTACAGGTTTGTGTAGTGGTTTCTCAAGGTTTCCTCTCTCTATTTCACATCTCTGAACAAGTATGCAAAGGCTGAGGCCAGAAACTCCCTTCCCTAAAACCATGAGTGTGACCTGAGAGCAGAAACATCTTTCCCCTCTGAAGCTGAATGCTGGCAGCTGAGTGATGCAGGTTGGCCCTTGCACAGCTGCCAAGTCAGATTTGTCCTGTCTCAGCTTCTCACAAACAGCACTGAGCACCTGCAGTGGATTAAGGTCCACGAGGGGCACTGGGACCGACAGGAAAACCTATGAGAGACTAAAGAAGCATTTTCAATTTTAGTTGTTTCTGTCATTTTTCCTCTCTTTCACGAATAAATTATGTCTTAAACTGAGCACTGGTCCTTACAATTCTTGCTAAGTAATATCAGCAGTCACACACAACCCCCCTTCAAAAAAAAAAAAAATTATTCTCCACCAGTATTCAGAAATTCATCAGAAAAAATCCCTCCACTTCCTTTATGCTATCAAAGCTTGCCTCAATTTATCAAAGTTATTAATAACCACTCTCCAGTGTAACTTCAAAATAAGCGACTTTTTAATATGATTATGCTTTCAAGGTCTAACAGTTGATTAAATACTTCTTGTATGTACAAATGTGCTTATGTACTCACACATATAAATCCACCTGCATGTTATACAGAGGGCTAACACAGCTATGCATATTTTTCTGTGCCTCACTGTTTCCATGCACCTTTATAAACCAAAAGCAAATGCTTCCTTCTTAGAGACAGACACTTAATGCAGTTAGGAGGGGAGGAAAGGAAAGATCCTAAAAGGCTCAGTTATGGAGAAAATTTCCAAGTGAAAGATTGAAAAATACTCAAGAATATAATGTTGAAGTAGCTGAGTAATTCTGCAAACCATCATTTCTTTCTACTCTTTTGTTGTACAGTTAAATTAAATATATGAAGACTGAAAAAAACCCCAAAAATAAAAAAAGAACAAACCCAAAAAACAAAAACCAAACCAAAACCAATTTACATTGTGTGAAGGCAGTTACACATTGCAGATTGCTAAAAGCATTATCTTAATTATCCACATACTATTCTCAGAAGAAAATCATTAGCTGTTTCTTTATGGGAACTGTCAATGCCAAAAATACTTCATTTCAGAAAACTGGATTTCAAGAAAAATACTCAAAACAAGTTATATTTTAGCCATGAATAGTTTGTTTAGGATTTGTTGTTTTTAATTACCTGCAAGTTAAGTTATCCAGAGATAGGAGGACCTTGCTGACAACATCTGTGAATCTCTGGAAAAAGATTGACCCCTTTGGCCCATAATTAGTGATGAGACCTTATGCTTAGAACAGGACTTAATTTGGAGTAAGAAAACAGCAATCTATATCCTCAAACCAAGGAGTTAACCATTGACAAAAGTTATGAGGAGATAAGAACAAATAGCTGCACCTAATCACATAACTTGGTATTAAATATTGAAATGAACAGACAAAGGGAAGGCTTTTTAATCAGTACATCAGATGAATGATGACCCTGGAAAACATGTCTTGGACAAGGGCAAATAATGCTGAAATTAGGAAATCATAATCTGATGATAGACATAAAAGTTTAAACGAGCCAAATTAATCTCCTCTTTGTGAATTCTTAGTCTTTAAATATAAGAAATCTTGTGTTAAGGTGAGATTTGGCCATGGGAAGAACATGGCCATTTTTATGGCTCTACCCCTTGCAATCTGCCTTATGGTGTATTATCTAATAGGATTCTTCCTTGTGTGCAAAAGATGGTGGAAATATTCCTTTCCACTTGTCTTCTCTATTCATTTCTCCATTGAAAATCTTTCTGAACTCTTTTCTTATCTAAGGTAGATAAGAAAAATCTCCTCCTGTATGTTTGGACAGCTTCTAGCACATCTGAACCTCGATTTACAGAATTAACTTCTCAGTATCTCTACAATAAACCTCAATGCAATAAGATGCTTGGTCTTAAAGGATTCAGAGATTAATAAACAAGCAAAACAGCAAAACAGCAAAAATAAGCCTGAGGCTGTGAAGCTTTTGGCCTCCTCTACTAAGTGAGATCAAGCTCAGAGATCACCCATCCCTCGTATTAAAGATAGTGTTTGTTTTTGGAACAAGTACTGAGTGAAGAGTTCAGGCATGAAATTCAAATCACTTATTTTCCAAGCTGCTCATATGGAACATGACCTTCTCCAGGGTCAGATGAGGCAGAAGGAGTTTGAGAGGATCATGGCAATAACCAAAAAGCTCAAAGTACAGGATCAGAGCCCCAGAGCAGGGAAAGAGCTCAGGATTCAGTTTAACAGATGTGTTGTTATTAACAGTGGGCCTGGTGTCCAGAAATTGCAATGAATGACAGAAAACATATAAACTGAATGTAGAAGGTCTGTGAGCTGCCTCTTGAGAAAGCAGATTTAGTTAATAAATTAACAGACTGAGGTGTGTCCTAGTCAGCAGCTTTCTGTGAGGCAGGCTCTCCTGACTCCTTTTTACAGCCCTGACATGTCACTTCAGACAGCAGTAGCAAAAGTTGCCTATGATTTGGAGTAGTTACATGATGCTACACAAAGTCTGAGACACCTAAATCTTCTTTCAGCTGCCATGAGAACTCAAAACCAAAAAATGACCTCCCAAAACTTTGGTTTTGACCTGTCTTTTAGGGCCCCACCACATTTTAATTCCCACAATGGTTGTAAGGGTCAGATGAACTTTCAAAGCATTATCCTAATAAGAAGTATGCATGATAGTAATGAGAAATAAATTTTATCCAGATTTTAATTAAAAAAAAAAAAGCCTACATTAGAAATGATGATAACATCATTTGTGGTACAAGGAAATTTCTGATCACTGGCAGGCAATTCTTGATTTATTCATTCATGGGGAAAAATTACAACCTAACATACATTGTATGAAATTAGGATAGGTTCCTAAACAATTTTATCCTTTAATATTTCTAGCTTTCCTGTGTTTGTGTCATAGAAAAACATGTGTTATTTACCCAATGGACCAGAGCATTTTCTCTGAAAAAGATCAGCGTGTAATGGAAATGCTGACACAACCTCAACTATAACAGCATGAACAAAGACACTTTAATAACATTTTTATTGCTGTAACATCTTTTAAAAATGAAACACCTGGGACTTGTGCTTAAAAAAAAAAAAAGAGCAGAATTGTAAGCTCTGCTCTCTTCACATTATGGGAAATTAACACAAGTCAAAGACTGGAATGTTAACTTATCCTACCAACATTTAAGATCATTCAAAGAAAAAAATAATAAATATATTCATGCATTTCCCTGGAAATATATTGCTATATGAGCTAACATTTACAAATTTCTAACTTTTCAAGAGCTGTTATACCTTCACTGATGTAGAAGTCACTGTGACAACAGAAAAGTTTACTCTACAGTTCAATTTAAGTTGGAAATTACTAAAGAAGAGTGATGAGGATTTTGTGACTCACTAAGGATGATATTCAGGGACATATTGCTATATAAGATGTATCTTGAGAATGTTGTGCTAATACTAAAGCTAAGAGAAGTTAGTATCATCTTTATAAGGACCATGTTGCACTGTGTGTGAAGAGTATTTCTAGGAACTGGTTCAAGTATCTCTTGGATTTCCTTCCTGGAATATCTCAACTTTTGGGATTATTGAGGAAGGAGATAAGGAAAACAGAATCAGAAGGTCAGAAGGAGATTGAAGGATTATATTTTGCATTATTACTGCACCTTGGGAGTTGCATTTCTGAACAAATTGTCACAGCATTGTTGAGAGGGACAAAATTATGTTAAATAATCCTTTACTAAGAAGTTCAACAAACATCCAAGTTCTTAAATAAGTGTTCCCAGGGTCCACCTTAGAGGTTCTCTGAATCTTGGACTTTGAGATTTATTATTACCTCCCTCTGATCCTGACATCATCTGAAAGATGAGGGATTGTACAAGGAGCAGCCAAACTGTTGTTGTTTTAAAGATTTCAGATCTATAAGCTCAGTGAAGAGTTCAGGAAGGTTGAGGTTCAGCCTGGAGAAGAGAAGGCTCTGGGAAAACCTTGGAGCTGGAGCAGGCTTTAGCACTAAAAGAGAGTTACACAGGGATTTTTGATAAGGTCATTAGTGACAGGACAAGGGAGAGTGGTTTTAAACTGAGTGGGAGAGTAGGTTTAGATTATGAAGAAATTCCTGACTGTGAGGGTGCTGAGGTCCTGGAACAGGTTGGCCAGAGAAGCTCAGGATGCCCCTGGATCCCTGGAAGTGTTCAAGGCCAGACTGGATGTGGCTCTCAGCGATCTGGGATAGTGGGAGGTGTCCCTGCCCATAACAGGGTTGGAACTGGATGGGCTTCAAGGCTCCTTCCAGCCATTCTATCAGTCTGATTCTTCTGTACCTTGAAGTTTTTATGAATCTGAGAGCAAGTGAAGACACCTGAAGCCTCATCTGGAAGCCCCCCTTGCTGTTAGGGGCTGCTTTCACCTCATCTAAAGTCATTTGTGTGCTAGTCAGTGTTTAGTTCAAGATTCAGTCCTGTTCTGGCCAATGGACTTTGGTGATTCACATCATCCTACAAGATGTTCAAGACAAGCAGGAGACCAGACTCCTTACACAACCTTCTGAGGGAACCTACACAACCATTGTAGAGAATATATCTGTGTTTTACATGCCTCTATTTTGCCTAAAAAACCCTCTTTTTTGTCTTTACAACCATAAAACCAACTAATTTTTCTAAGTTCCCTATAAATTTCCTGCTTGTTTAACATTTGAATCCTCAGTGATCACATTAAGTTCCTTATTAGTGGTTTGAATAACACTGAAAAACCAATACCAAGAGTCTAATATTTGCATGTGCTTGGACTCATTCTTACCATTGATGCTGGTGAGATTTGAGTACTGTAATATCATCTTACCTCTTTCTTACTCCTCAAGGTGTAAAATGACAAAAACCTAACTTCCCTAGGGCAGGTGTTGTGACATCATGGTCAAAATTTACACAGCCCTCAGACAAGGTGCTATAGGTTTGAAAAAATGGACTGAAAATATTTGAATTTTTGAGGTTACTTTTAGTGTGGTATAGGGAAAGACTGACAAAAAGGGAATGATAGGTGTGTTATAGCTATTATCATTACTACAAGAGCACAAGTATTGGATTCAGTGCAGGGATCCTCCTGCAGGCTCCTTTTCATGCTGAATTCCATTTGAATGGTGTTTTATGTATTTAAATCAAGATTCAAACTTTACTGAAATGCAAAATTGCTGGGGCAAAACTTGTTGCAGATGACTGGTTTGTTTTACTCTCAATTATTAGTCCTGGTTTTGGGATAGTATCAGATTATTTTGTGTCTTCATTAAATTCTATCCAAGCAATTGAGTTTTTACACTATGGGAGTAGTACAAAAGTCCCCTTTATTGGACCATCTGTGCTGTCTCTGAAGCATATGACTCAAAAGATAATCTAAAAATGAATAGTTTTCTATTAAGCCATACCTGATCATAAATGGGAGATTAAAGAAAGGAGACTTCACCAACATGGCAACCACAAACACAGTGATTTCTGTTTCTTGAAGAGCAGGTGGTGTTAATTGTGCAGAATGGAACATGTATTTGTAGATTCCACACTGAAGCATCCAAGTCAATAAATTCTAAGAATTTCCAGTGTGTCTTAAGAAGGTCCTAATTTTGCTTTCCCATCTGCAAAGCAGTCTCCTTGAACTTCCTCTTTAACTAGCATGTGAAAATAATTAATTTTTTCAATAGCAATCTGCATTTCCACTCTTATTTGCTTACCAATCATGGACCTTTCATAGAGGTTTTAGGAAGAAAGATGATTGTATCATTCATTTGAAGTGGAAGAGTTCCAACAGGACAAAATTAGTAATAATTACCTGAACTGTCACAATAGCCTGGTGATTTCCTTTGTGGTGGAGGAGTTTTAAGTTCAAGTCCCTCAAGTCTATATCAAGTGGAGTTAATGAGTACTGGGTTGGAAAAACCAGGAAAAAAAAGGCTCAGTGAGTAGTAAATTATTTCCTGTGTAATATTTCTGTTCAGCAAATGTATGTATTATCAAGGTTAATTTAGAAGTCATCTAAAAAATTCATAAACTAGTTTGGAATTTTTATATTTTTTGCTGAAATACATATTTAATACCAGTATTTTCCTGTTCACTAAGAACAAGAAGCAGAACTAAGAAACTGTGCTCTCCCATACCAAAGCCTTTTCTCAATAGAAGTTAAAGAACATGAAGTCAGAACTTTCAACCAGTGCCCAGAATTTTGGAGTATAAAGATAATCCCTAGATCTATATATTTTTCAGTCTATATTTATGATTAATAAAACAGTAATGATGGAAAAGTGGAGTTCTGTGAAATGAAGAGGAAAGAAAGTACTGTGAGTAAATTGGAGAGAAAATAGTCAGCATGAGGGGTAGCCATATCTTGCAAGTTTCCTACTTGTGTCCAAAGATTAAGTGAAGAACCATCAGCATCTTATGTTCCTTTATTTAGCAAAGAGTATGGAAAAGCTGTCAAAAAAGCAGTCTCAAATTCCACCTACCAGCTACCAGTATCCTGAATCCTTATCCTTTGGTCCTCCAGTTACTGTGGTGTATCTCCCAGACACAGGTAACACCATTCCACCCAGTCTCATTCTCCTGTGATGCCTGTCATTAATCATCACCTGCTCCTGTCCCAGCTAGGAGGGAGAAGATTGACCACAAATGCTTTGAAACATTTCAGCTCCTCAGTCTCAGGTTTATCCCTTGGCCAGGGAAGTTGTGGTTGCCCCATCCCTGGGTGTGTCCATTGCCAACCTGGATGGGGCTTGGAGCAACCTGATGCAGTGGAAGGTGTCTCTGCCTATGACAGATTTATCAGAACTGGGTGATCTTTATGGTTCCTCCCAATCCAAACCGTTTTTTGATTCTATGATTCACTTTATGGACAACTAACGAATCGTTGTGTATCTTGATTTTTTCCACAATAAGTACATATACATTTTTGTGACTCGTTGCTATGGAGAGGACAGTTTAGTGAAAAATAAATGCATTGTGGCTATATAAATCTTCTGGCAGAAGGTAAGATCTTCTGAGATACTTAGAAACGATTTAATGTACATTTTTCACAATGCAGAACTTCTTTGCCTCAACACTACAATTACAGCAGCTGTTAGTGTCATGAACTGAAACAAAAGCACTTTAGTTAAGATTAGCTTTTAGTTTTCTTCCAAACATGAAATAGCTCAATTATAAAATTTCCATTTTTATTCCTTGGTACTTCTATACTAAACCAAATAGCCCCTTCTTCTCCTTCATAAATTGCTCTAGAGGAACCTTGGTTTCAAATATTGTATTAGCAATGAAAATACAAAACAAATGCAACACCCATTTGGATGATTTAAAAGCACATGGTCTAAAAAACAAGTTGCTGAATAAATAAATGGGTTCTTCAGACATTGTGTGCTTGTTAAAGCAGAAATCTTGGCAACAGCTGCGATTGCTCTTCAAAAAGTGTGAAGCTATCTTTAAATACACAGATAGCTTTATTTAAATCCCTGGGAAAGTGCATGTGTTGAAGTTAAATTCTACTTAAGTATCATGCTGAACTGAGGCCACAAGTAAGAAATGCAATTTCTAATTTAAAGTATCAGATAGATATAAAAATTTGAGGTAGACACAAATCATTCAGTAGTACTTGTTATTCCAGCCATTAAGGTAGAACAGCAAACAAAATTGAATTTAAATGTGAGCTGAAACTAATGACTCCTTCTTGCTTATACCAAAGGCAGTCCAACTTCTCACTGATTGAAATAAAGAGGAGATTGGGCACAAAATAGGCATTGTAAATAACTTCCTTTTTGTTCATGCTACATGGAATCTATTTACAAGTGAAGTGAAAAATGGGTAAGTGACCATGTGTGTCCAACATAACATCTGTGTGCTCAGTGGGAAACTAAGTGACCCTGTTGTTATTGCTCAGCCTTTTCAGGGTATGGCATGTCAATCACATTAAGTGTTTAAGATGCTTCTAAACTCTAAGACTATCTAAAAAAATGTAGAATTATTATTTCTTTGAGATGTCCAGCTCTTGTATAAACGTTAAAACATTCAGCCCTGACCTGGGTAAAAATGCCAAGGCTGCTTTGCATTTTGAAGCTGTGAGTCTCACCACTTTTGCCAAATAATCTCATGGGAAGCAACATCTCTTCTATCATATCAAGAACTTCTTATTTGGGGATTTCTGAACTAGGACTGCAGAGGGAATAGTTTTGATTTCAGGATTTCAGCACTGCAAGTGCCACAAGGAATTTGGAAACCTATAGAATTTCAGGAATGAAATGTGATGGACAAAAAAGTTAACAAAGCATTTTGTAAATTTTGAAAAAAATAACAAAAACAAAGGGTTCTTTTTTATACTTCATTATTAAAAAATACTCTGTCCCTAATATTTCATGAATCTTTCCCTACTCTTTCCCTAATCTTACATGAACTAGTTTAAAGACTTCTCACTCTCACATTCATATAATGCATATTTGTTAATCTGTTTTTGCAAATTTTAAGTGTTTATACTCATCCTGAGGGCAAACTAGTTTTTAGTACTTATTTAGCATTTTAGATGCTCATGTGTGGAGAAAAAAAAGAAAAAAAAGTAGAATAAAAATAATCCTGATGCATTTACATGGGTAATTAACAGCATCCAAACTATTCAGAGAGTAAGAGCTTCTCCTTTAAATATTTTCCTGCCCCTTGTTTTAGCAACAGCTTGAAAAAGATCCCTGAAGGTTAGGAGAGTAAGAGGCAGGGACAGCAGTCTCCCTGCACTCCATTGAGGACAAAGGTTCCAGCTTTCAGACTGTTCTGCAGTATCAGAAATAACAGAAAAGAGTCTCATACATACACAATGGAATATGTACAGTTGTCTCATTTATATGTTTTCATATACTTTTGAAATTTTAAAGCTAATATTCCCTATTTTTCTATTTATAAATAGCAAAAAACTTTTTGCTTATTGGAGTTCATATATTAATGAATCCAATGTCCAGCAAAAAGCAGAATATTGTATTACAGTTCATATCTTCTTTATGTGCTTAAAACTTGTGAGATTCTTTTTGTTCATATATTGATGATGACAGTATGATTTTTTCAGTTAAAGTAATAATGAAATCTTATAAAGGGTTCGGTAATAATGGAAAATTTTCAGTGATTGGTCTAATAAACCTATGCCAACAGCTCCCTCTATGTACCACATAAAGTATGCTAGCAAATACATTGGATGTAATATGTATTTCTCTTCCAGAGAAAGATATTATTAAGGGAAAAGAATAATTTCAGCATCATTTAATTTTGTCTCGTAGTGAAGATTTTAAAAACTTCAATAAAAAACCCCATGAATTTGTGTTACCTGCATAATTATAGTGATACATTTTTCTGTTTAAAATTTCCTTGATTATTTACTGTATAACTCTGGCTAATTCATTCAATTTCCTTCCTAATCCCATTTGACATACATAGATTATTGTAATGCAGATAGTTCTTTGAGTATACAAAATGGAACAATGCAATAAAAGGACAGTAACTAATGTTATCTGTCTAAAGCTGGGAAAGGGAAGATGAGGGAGCATGAAGGATTATCTCTAATGAGAGCTGTACATCTGCTTGAAAAAGAGTGATACACTATTAAAAGAAGAGCAGCACTGTTAGCAGGAGACAGCACTGGAGGAGAAATCAAGAGGGTTTTATCCTCCTTTAACTTGTTGCTTCCTTTCTGTGTGACAGCAGACAGGTGCCTTCCTCTCCCTGCCTTGCCTCCCCTTCCTCCCTTTCCTGTTTAACTCCTGAAATGTCAGAGTGGGGTTGATCTTTCATCGTGGGCTGAAATGTGTCTGTCACTATGAGCTGTGCTTGTTAAATGTAATTTAACTGATTACTGTGTGCGGGGTCAACTGAGATAACCTGTGCACAGGCCTGTAAAAGTAATGAAAAATGGGATTTTTTTCATCTATTTCATAGCACATTATCTCAGGTGACATTAATTTTTTTTTTTTCCCATAGGCTGCAGGATGCTTTCAGTCCCTGGTGCTCAGGGGACACACAGGCAAGTTGTTAAACTGCAGACACTTGACTGTTGCTCTAGCCATGGGTGGTGTCTGCACAAATTTGCCTTGATAGATGCTTTTTGCCACCAGCTTCCTAAAACTAACAGAAGAATTAGCAAGTGCTCTTAGACCTGAATTCAGATCGATTCCACTAAGTACTTTTTACTTAATTAACGGGAAGTGATCTGCTTGTGAATCAGAGAGAACAATAAATGAAACTGCTCACATGGAAAACAAGCAACACCTTTTTTCTTCTCTCTCTCTCTCTTTTTTTTTAAGTCTGTAGGTTCACAGTAGGTTATTGGTCACTGGGCATGTCTGCTTGCCAAAGAATTTATCAAGCACACTAAGGAATCAGGAGAGAACATAATCACCACGTGGAAGTTTATCTGGCAGAGTGGTTCAAAGTGCACACCACTGTTGTGCTGTTGAAGTTTAAAATTAAACCTAATTTTATGTGGAGTTGGGGGAACAGAAGGGAAAGCAAGGCAAGGCAAAGCCTTGAAAGATCAGGTTCACTCTGGTTACTCTGTAGATCTGAAATGATGTTTTAGTAATTTCACATGGGATTCAACCACCAAGCTGTGCATGACTGTGTTCACATACGAGCCCAGGAGGATTTTCAGTACACATGTACTTGCAGAGGTGGAAAAGGGAATGAGCCAAAGCTCAGAGATCCCTTCTGAAGTGCTGTTCCCACCTTTCCACTTTTCATCTTGGTGTGTAAGCTCTTCCTGTGTGGTTTTACTGTACTTGGATTCATAAACTAAGCAGCTTCAGGGATGCCCCTTTAGGCAATTTGCTCTTCTCCTCCTTAAAGTACTCTCATCTGTAATTATATCTTTTAATTTACTGACTCCTAGACACTGTGGAACACATCCTCCTTTCTTTTTCCCTCCTAGTTCTCTATTTAGATATCCGTGTGGCTCAGAAATTTTTCAGTGCAACTGGTGGAATCAAACAGGAAACAAAGCATTCCAGTCCCAGTAACTGAGGGGCTCGTGGTCCAGACCACCACAGCACCCTGCAGTCAGCTGCCCCTTCTGTGAGACACCAAACTGTGGCAGTTTCCCCTGCAGCCAAACTTCTCCATCCCAGCCATGCTGCCAGCACCTCTCCTTTGGCTCTTTTCTCATCCCTTGCTGTCTCCTGTTCTCTTCAAACCAGTGCCCCTGTGTCACACACTCCCCCAAATGCCATCTGTGTGGTTTCTTTCAGACCACTAATGCAAAGCCCGTGGATAGCCCCCTATTTTCTTGCTTCAGAGCTGCACTCAGAGGTCCCACTGCCTGAAACACTGCAATCAAGCTGACAACACAACCAATCAAGGTCTGACCTGCAGCCGTTTCCAAGGAAACTCAAGCCACTGCCACAGAAACAGATTGTACACAGTGGAAGGAAACATGTATTTTGGGTGAAGGGGAAAAAAAAATAAGAGGCATTTTAGATTTTTTTTTTTCCCAGTACTTCTGAGCTATTACAAAACACTTCTAAAATAATAGTAATGAAAAATGCTCTTGTTAAGGAAGATTGAGTGATGATGGTCATGTAAGTACTTAAAGGCAGATAAAGAGCCTCCAAGGAAGACCATGAGCTAGGGCTGACTGAGTGGCTGCTCCTGCTTTGCTTCTGAGTCACTTCACAACCCTTGCAAAGTCTTTGCAGAAGATTTCCAAGTTGTTAAGGCCATAGCTTCAATTAACAAGTCCAGATCAAAATAGGATGAGTACCCAAAGAAAACTGAAGAAAACAACAAGATTATCATGGCCATACTGGAAACCCAGAGAAAATAACCTAACAGGCAAGGCCATCTCTCCTTGGGGAAACACCACCACCACCAATTTTACACTGATGAATCTGCTTAGTCCATGTATTTATCAGTTGGGAGAGCTATTATTTTTCCTTATTATCTATTATTTTCCTTATTATCTATTGTGATCTAAAATTTACTTGTAAATCAAGTAAATACAAATTTTTCTGAATCAACATCAGCTGTTTGAACACAGGGTGCATAAAGGAATAATCATATTTTTTGTCAGGATGGTTGATGGGTGTATCGAAAGTTTCCTGCTATGTACTGGGAGCTTTCAGTTTTAATAAAATTATCAATGCAATGAGGAAATTTTCACAAGATGTTGTTCACCAGAAGGGAACTTTCCACTAGACCAGGTTGTTGAGAGACTTGTCAACCCAGCCTTGAATGCTTCCAGGGATGGGGCAGCCACAGCTTCTCTGTGGCAGGGCCTCACCATCCTCACAGGGAAGAAATTCTTCCTAGTATCCAGTCTAAACCTACTCTCAGTTTAAAGCCATTCTCCCTTGTCCTGTCATCACACACCCTTGTAAAAAATCCCTCTCCAGATTTCTTATAAGCTCCCTTCAAGTACTGAAGAACTTCAATAAGGTTACCCCAGAGCCTTCTCTGCTCCTGGCAGAACAATCTCAATTTTCTAATTGAAAATTAGAAATCTAAATTTTCTAATTTCTCTGTTTCTGGGCAGAGACTCTTATTTCCAGGATGTGGTTAAGTGCATCTCAGAGTAGACCAAATGGACCATGTTCTAAAGACAGGTCTTGATTTTCACTGATCCTGGAGGGAGCCCAGAGTGCCTCACTCACCACTGGATGCATAACTCTAGTTCTCTACATTTAGTTAGATTATCTAATTTTCCCATCACTGATTTGGAAAGTGGAGCTTGAGGGATCCTTGCCAACATCAAGGAGTAAGTAAATAAAAAGTTCTTTGAGATCCATGTTGGGCAATTTGAGAGAAATACTTTGGGAAAAAGGTGAGGTGGTTTTGTTGGGGGAATGAAATACTCCTTTTGTAGTGTTGTTTTACTCTATAAAGAACTACCATGGAGGACATAGAAAACTGAGTTTTTTATGACTTCTGCTGATGACTATGAGGAAGGAATCTCACAAGGACAGAAAATGGAGCCAAGGACTTCCTATTGTGGTTTTACACTGACAAATAGAGCTTCACTCTGGATGTACGTGGCTAACTCATGGAACTTGATCCAAACATCTCTGCAAGAAGTATATCATAATTATCATAATTAAATAAGCATTAATTAAAGCTTAACCTCAGTATAATCATAGTTTGTGACCCTGGGCAATTGTGTATAATATGCACCCAGAAAAAGCCCCAAACACCAACAGAAACTAATATGAAGAGAAAGAGTTGTGTATTGGAGGGAAAACTGACTAAAGCATGCAATATTCATAACAGTCAGTATTTAAACAACATCACACCTCTGAAAAGTGGTTTTTTTTCCAAGGAAGGAGTATTTTTCTTCCTACCATGAGTACCCATTGCTCCTCCTTAAGCTCAGTTCTCTGCCAGGCACTTTCTGCTTTCACAGTTCTGTTCTATCCTGCATTGTGGCTGTAGTGCAACATGTGACAATTAATAAGAACTGTGAATCAAAGCTTCCAGCTATGATGAGACAGAAGATAGATTAATTAACAGAAAAAAGAGCTTTTGGGGAGAGAGAGTTAAAGGAATCTCAGTCAGACTGCTCACATTCTAATGGTAAGAAGCCAGTTTTAGCAAGAATAGTCTTGAGTTTCTCATAGGGTTCTTCCTTAATCTCTGAATATGACAGTTAGCTTTTACAGGGGCCATAAGATTCATCAAATGGATCTAGGGAAATAAGATAATCTTTAGCTTCTAGCCACCCAGTTTTATTTTTCTTCCTGGTGTCAACAGGACACCATCATACATGGCTTTTCTCAAATGGAAAACTTGTTGCTGTGGTTCTCTTACAATGAAAACTCATTATTCTGTTTATGAAGAGTATGAAATGGCTTAGAATGTAATCTCTCTATGTCCATAATTTGAAGTCAAGCTTGTTGTTCAGACAGAATTGAAGGCAATGTGTTTGTGGTCCTCAGTGCCTGAGGAATAAGGGAGGAATTCAACTGCATTGCAATTAGTGTAACCAAAAAATTATGGATTTGTTTTTAAATCAAGAGGCAGGCAGTAGCTGCTTTTTATGGACTGAAAACATTTCATTCAAGTTTGAGTTATGAGAAATTTTCTAGGAGCCATTTAAGCATGGCTTTTTATGTGCTTCCTAGTAGAGTTTCCTCACTTTGCACAAATAATTTTTAGCAAGTTATTTAAAATGTCCATTGCCTTTTAACCATTATACAACTCTAGCAATGTCTCACAGCTCTGAATTTCCAGTGATTCCTGTCAAGCCCTCTGAAGGAGAGGTTTCTTTTAGACAGTTGTATTAGTATGTGTCTGAAAGGCAAGAGAGACCTAGAGCTATTTTTGTGCCAAGGAAGCTGAAAGATGTGATTTGGTTTCCTCTTTCTCTCAAGATTTCTCACAGTAACATTTATACATGTTTAAAAACAATGATGTTGCCATGTACAATATGATTTAGGTGGATGCATTTATCACCCAAACTTTGTAGAGCTCTAAACTGACCAAACACCTTAGACCTGGTTATTCCCAAGGTTTCTGGGTTATAGAGTTCTTGTCACTGTATCTGAATTTGCATTTGTACAATGGGCCATGCAATCAGCTCCTCCACAGCATAATGTCAGGAAAATAGCAAATATAGGCTAATAGGGCTGAGGGGCTGACCATTGTATGAATCATTAGTGGTTGTAACTGCTTCATTTTTAAATGCAGACAGAAAAAAAAAGAAGAGATCTGGCTCCCATTCACTTGTGTGTGTGTGCTCTGAGTGTGAAACACTGAGTGCCTCTGCTTAGAAAGGAAAGAAAAAATGACGAGACAAAGAAGACACAAAATCCAGCAGGCCTGATTAAGATATTTACCTAGAAGGAAAGTCCTGAATTTTTGTCATGCCTTTGATAATCAATCTGTAGAGCCATTGGATGAAAATGGAAAGAGCACAGAAACAGGCAGTTCAAACCAGGACTCCCCATTTCTATATGACCACAGCTCAAAGTTTTTGCTTCTCCTCCATTCCCTGCCACATCTTGCTTTCCCTTTCCTTGATGACTGTAAATTTAGGAGGAATAAGGAGTCTCAGCTAATGAGGAATAAGGTCCCAGCTCATTCATTCTTCTGGTGTTAAATCAAATGCAGGAGTGGTTGGGGATTATGAGCTCCTGCCCCTTCTGGGGAGAGTGAATTACCCAGGACATGCATTAATACATAAAAAATAGACAGAACTGTCTTTCTTCTCCAATTGTGTTATAAGCAGCACCTATTCCAGGTTGAATTCCAGGTTCATGGGGAGTCTCCTCTGATGATCTGACTGAGATTCTTTGCTTCACACAGAGATGAAATTCAGATGCAACATGTGGATGTGATATTTACTTGTTCCACACAGCTCCTTATTTGATATCTTCTGTCTAAGGCATGTGGCTCTTACCCAGCACTAAACAAGGCACTCAGGTGTGCAATTTTGATCCTGGATTCTGTTTTTCAATCTATAACCCTTAAAGTTAATCAATACAGATGGCATGCTTTGTTGGACCTGCCCCTTCATTTGTCAGGTGTTGTGAACTATTAAGCAGTGATAATTAGCATTTCCCAAACCTGCAGAAAATGATGAAGATAGTTACATTAAAGAGTGAGAACTGTTCAAAGTCTGAGGTGAAAAACAGAGCAGCATGGAAAGTAATTTGTTTTTCTGCCCTGTTAAAATTCTGTGGAATACAATAGTGCATCTGCTCTGTACTGAAATGAAAACATGAGAGAGATCTGTCACACACTGATCAGGTCAGGGCACTCTCCAGGCTTTAGCTCTTCTCTTACCTCCATAATTTGAGCCAGCCAGAGACATTTATTCATATCTGCAAGTGCCTTGGTTGTGCTTGGTGGCTACTCCAGAATGAGCCTCTTTCCAGTTTACCATAGGCCTGTGATATATTTTCTACCTAAAGTGCTTCTTTGAGCACCTCTGGACAAACTTGGGTTGTGCACAACAGATCTTTAATAAATAGTCACTTAAATGAACATCTTAACAATGAGCTCTAGGAGTTGGAGCCTGCCTGAAGATTTTTGCATTGATAAAGATATTTCCTCTTTGAGAAATACTTATTTTTCACAGGTAGAGAGTATTTTCTAGAATTTCTTTTATCCTGAAAATCAGAACAAACTTTCTGAAGGCTACCAGCAGATCTATCAAGATAGGCATTTATCAAAGTGGATGACAAAACCTGTCTTTAATTTCAGCTTTCTTCTTAGCTCTGTCTTGGAGAAAAACATTAACTGGATGTAAAACAGCATAGTTAAGAATTATTGATCTTTGCTGAAATCCAGCTTCTGAGTATGTTTAGGAAGATAAACAGGAACAGATTGCATCAAATTTACAGAAAAGAGAATAAAGACACTCATTATGCCACCGACTCATTTCACTCTGGCACCAGGGGTCTACCCACTGGACACATTATATTTTCTTAAGACACATTGATTGAATACAGTGTGAGGTTTTGTTTGCTGGAATTCATTGCTGAGAATTGTTCCCAGGCTATTTGCTATTATTATGCCCTTACAATTTCTTTGGCTGTTTTGCTGTTTCTCCAGTTGATAACCCTGTTATTCCCCTATGCTTAATCCTCCCCTGGACTCTGCTGCTTGATTGTATGGGGGTGTTATCACCACTGATTGACCAGCCATGTCTTTTAGTCCCTTCCTGTTTGTGTGGGTAGGGGGTTAAAGCACTGAAAAGAGGGATTAGAAGAAGGTTTACAGCCCATAACTCTGCACTTAGGTGACTGACGTCATGGTAATTAGACTTTTCAAGTTCCCTGTAATGCCATTGCATGCTTATCACTGCAATTTAAAATCCAAATGGGTTCTCTGCATCCTGTAGTTATTTCCAACATATTTTTATTTTCCTTCTCTCCTCACTGTGTTAAAAATCTTTATTACATCTTTAAAGAGTTTGTGCTGGTCTCTGCCTACACCTGATTGTGTCTCAGTTGTTACAAAATTCCTCTCCTGGCTTGCATAATCATAGGTTTATCCCTTTCTTCTTCTTTTTCATCATAAATTCTTATGTGTGGTGTCTGACCTGCCTGAAAGAAAATCACCACATTACCTGCAAATGGGCTCTGCTGCCTTTGACACCAGGCAACCCTCAGATTGATTTTCAGCAATAGTTATTCACACACAAACCTTAACAGCCTGGCACCTGGGTGTCTATCGACCCCTTTGGGCAGCCCCTGTTCTGGCCACAGCCCTGGGTCAGAGAACAAGTGTCTGCTGTCGATTCTGTCCCTTTGCCAGCATCTCTGGGGAATAAAGAGGGAGCACAGCTACAGAACCAAAGGTTAGGAAAATTCATTAAACAAAAATAATGAATCCCTCAGTTCCTAGGCACCAGTTCTGCAAAGATATTTAATTACTTGCTGGTCTTTACTCATATCCTCTTAGTGAGGTATGTGTTTATGAACCTGTGGGAGATTGGAATCAAATAGAGTTTGAATCCAGCATTTAAGATTAAAAAGTATAAAGGAAAAGGAAAAGAATTAAATTTCTGAAATTATTGTGACAATCTTTTCTGTAAAAAGATTTCAACTAATTTTGTCATAACTATCTGATAATTTTGGTTTTCTTTTAAAAAGGGACAATTCCAGTTGATATCTAGCAGTGAGTTATGAATGCTTCTTTATCAGCTGGAATAGGATATCTGTGCACATAAATTTTCCCAAGTGCACAGCTACTGAACCCATTCTTCTGTCTACTCTTAAACCTTTTAAAGAGAATTGTGTTTTTATTTTGAGATAGCTTAGGAGGAGCATCCAATGTTTGCAGCTCTGTTTTATGTGGGTTTTGGTCTGGTTTTTTTTTTTTTTTTTTTTTGCTTGGTTTTTTTTTTTTTTTTTTTTTTTTTTTCTTTTTGTTTTTGCTTTTGTTTTTTTGATTTTGCTTTCTTTTGTTTTTGTTTTTTAATATATCTACTAAATAATGCCTGTGTAAAGTCCTGTAAAGATGAGCAAAATGCAGCAACACTTAAAAAATTTCCTTGAGAGATTTCTTCCCCCCTGTTACCTTCTTCTATGTATCTAGGACTTTCCTAAGTGTGAATTTGTATCTTTGTCAATCAGTCTTGGAATCACAGAATCACAGAATGGTTTGGGGTTGGAAGAGAACTTAAACATCATTTATTTCCAGTCCCCCTGCCATGGGCAGGGACTCCTTCCACTAGACCAGCTCCAAACCCAATCCAGCCTATCCTGGAACACTTCCAGGGATGGGATATATGACATTTACAGAGAAAAAGAACAAACAGAAAGAGAAGAGAAGAAACTGAAAACTTTCAGGTCAATATCACCATTATACAAACCTGGCTTAGTGGTGAGTGTGGTGTGCAGCTCTTTCATGAAATCTGTCAGCATTTTTAATCAAGGTTACAATATCCAATCTTATTTCTGCTGATTTTCCTCAACTGAATGTCCAAACACTGTTGGTGGACTGCTTCAGGAAAGGGCAGGTGGAGATGAAGGACATAAGAGTCATAACACATAATTTAAACATCTTAACATTTATTTAAAGGTGTCAAGATCTGAGAGATACTTGTGATCAGCTAGACTGGGGTTAAGTTTTTGGGGTTTGTATTTTTTCCTCTCTAGAATGACATTTCCCTTGTTAGTTTTTTCATAGACAGAGAGTGAGTTATGACATAACTCATCCACCAATATCTTTCAATAGCACTGTGGGGGTTCAGTGGTTTATTGGACTGTAGGTCCATTGGGATGCAGGAAATGGAGGGTTTATTTCTGTCACTTGCTAATTGCAAATTATCTCTATTTATGCTTCTCAGCTTCTTTTTATTGTCTTTCTGTAAAATGGAGAAAAAAATGCTGGTTCTTTGTAAGAGGTCTTCAAGATTCCTGGGATCCTGATATTTTTGAGCATCTTAGTTTTTAAAGACCCTAGTTACTTTGTTGAAATAAAACCCTTCAAAATTAATCATACTTAAGAAATTTGAGTTCATTGTCTGCTTGGTTGATTATTTTTGTCTTTTGGACAGTCCTGTCCAAAAAAAAAACTGTTGACAGTTTCTGTCAACATGAGAAAGTTCCCATGAAGCAACTTTATTAATGAATCTAAAGCACTGCTGTTCTTATATTTGATAGCATAAATCTCTTCAATTTCTCAAAAAACATCTGTGTCTGCTCCAGTAGATGATTCTGATGTTGCTGTGCATCCTGTGATTGTTATTATGGGATGTTTCCAGATAGTTCCTGTTTGAAATATAGCATAAATACAGACAGCAGAGTTAGCACACTTCCTTCACTGCCAATCTTCCCAGATTCCTGGAAGAGAGCTCCTTCATAATTTGCTTTTGACCCAAGGATTTTGTTTGATATTGAAATAAAAAGGTTGATCCTCCTGATAATACCATGAATTTCCTGGAAAAAAAAGAAATTAAAAAAAAAAAAAAAAAAAAAAAAAAGAAAAAACAAAGGTGCTTTTTGTTCTTTTTCTCTTTTTCCTTCCAGTTAGGTCTAGGAAGAGGTTGTCTGACATCCATTACCTGGGCACAGGACAGAGTTATAGGATGTTAATGCCCTTTACATTACTTTTCAGCTTGTCAGAGCTTAAACTCTGAGCCAAGTTCTCTTGAAAGGAGACCCAAAAGAAACAAAAGTAATGATGAAAATAAATATTATGGAAAGCCTCTTGAGATAATCTGTTCTTGCTCTATTTTTCTATATTTCAGGTTTTCACCAATAAAACACAAAGGATAAGAAATATATCTGAGAGTTATGGAGCTTAGGGGACTCCAGTGAGTAATATCTGCAAAATGAAGATGTTTCAGAGGTGCATCCTTGCCACAGAAGCACAGGGCAGCCTCTGCCTATCCCAGTGCCTGCTATTGCAATAGCTGCTGGTTGGAATCATCCTTTGAAGGTTGTTTTGTGACCTGTATGAAATGAATTTAGCACCCACCAGCAATTACTGTGCTGACTGCTCCCTCCTTTATATAAAGCCATTTTGGCAGTGTTTTGGATCACCTCTGATGCCCCAGAGACAGTAAGTGCATGATGAACTCTTTTACAGCTCCACTGCCAGTTTCTTTCCTGCCACAGCAGAGTGATGAGAAACCAGAAGTCAACTTGCATTGCTCTTCCTTACTGCCTGTTTGCTCTTGGGATGTCAAAACATTGGATTCATAGTGGTTTTATCTATTCTATTAAATTTAATGTTGTCTGGCACCAAGACCACCCTCTATGCAATGACTCACATTCACACTCTTAAACCCTTTTCCTTCAAAGCCAGCACAGTTGCTTTCCAGTTGTCTATTGGAAATAGTCCCTGCTCTGTGCTAGATCTCAGGCTGTGTTTGGGAAATTCTTGGAGGATATTTGTTTTCTCTCATGGAAATATTGCCAGGGATTGCTTTAAAAGTCTAGTAGCTTGAGGAATGTTTTCTGCTTTAATCTAATTTAGTGGTGTTCTTGGAGCCAGCCTGTCCTTGTGACACTGCTGAATAGAATTGAAATCCTTTTCTGAGCACATCACTGGAAATTAATGCACAAAGATGTCTCAAGATGTCTCATAAAATGTTTGTAATATTTATACTCTCCTGTTTGTGCAACACATGAAATTTTAGGGGCCGCTGTTGAAAATGTTGAAATGCTGAAATGTCAATTTTGAACTAAGACTTAAAAGGAGGGTTAGAGGAGAAAATTACTGTATTTATTTTGGTTGGGGTAGTGTTCATTCCCTTCAAAATTCAGGGCTTGTGTTTTGAATATGGGCTGAAAACTGCATTGATGACACAGGGATATTCCATAACTTGCTCAGCAGTAACAGCTAGGGGAAAAAGAAGGAAGTGAGAGACATTCAGAGTGATGGTGTTTGTCCCCATGTCACTGTCCTCCCTGATGAAACCTGCTTTCCTGGCTTTCCTGCCTGCCCATGGAAAACAGTGAATTCAGTCCTTGTTTTGTTTATGTGTGCTTTTCTTATTAAACTCTTTTTCTCTCAACCCACAAGTTTTCTCACTCCAGGCCTGCTGAGCTCCCTTTCTCTCCCCCATCCACCTGGGTGGGACTGAGGGAGAAGCTGTTTGGGCTGAGCTCTGCCATGGCTGATCCACAGCACTGATTGACTGGTGTTAGGGTCTGGGATTTGTGAGATGCTCTGCTAAGGCTTCTTGACCATGTCATTGTGTGAAGACAGAATTGCACTGGATAGAACATCATGAAAGAGAAATAAAGAGGGATTAAAGCCCCACTACTTTTTGTGGAGTGGTGGTAGAGAAGAATCTTCTACAATGAAGAAGTTGTGCCACAAACATTTTTTTTCTTTATATTTGCACTTGGCTATGTCACACCAATTTCCAACAGCGACAGGAGACTGTTTTCTCTTTTCTCTGCAGAATAGATGACCCTTTTGGGTGACATCTGAGGAGTGACAAAAGCCTACTTCAGGTAAAAACTGAGGGCTTTTTACAATCTGATTGTATTTCCCTAAATCTCTCCAGCCCTAATGTGAAAAAGAACATGTCCTGGAGTGACTCTACTAACAGCCAACTCTTTCCAGACTGGCAGCAAAAATCCACCTGATCAGAGAAAAGTACCAGATCAAACAATTAAAATTTTAAAAGTGAGCCATTTTCCTGTCTTAGAGATCCAAATTACCTAATGAAATGTCTGTGATCAGTATTTAAAAAAGAAACAAAACAAGAAATGGCCGAATTAAATGGGAAGAAAAAAAAAGGTTAAAAAAAAAATCATTTATGAAGCAGACAGATAATTTCAAACAGCTTTCATACCAGGAATAGGGCACCATTACAATGAGAAAACCTTTAATTATGTTGTAAAGGTCTGGATATTCCACTGAAATGTCATTTCAAAATAAACTTCTAACAGTTAATTATCAGTGATATTTAACTTGTGGGAAAATTAAATATCACCACATACTCCTGTGATCATTTTATTGCTTTTGTAGACATTTTAATATTTTAATGGTTTCCAAGTAACAATGAAAAAGGCATGCCACCAAGTATGTGTTCTTGGCTTTCTGTAGATAATCATATAACCTTTTCTTTGTCTTCTTCATACAAAACAGACCTCTGAGTCAGCGAGGGACAGGACTGAAAGGGAAGCTTTGGGAATAAATAGGGGAATAAACACTGCTCCGATTCCCTTAGCCAGCACGATTCCTGAGGAAGAAGTTTTATTAACTTCAGTAACTGGAAATACAATGCTGAATGAACAAATATTGAAGCCCTATTAGCATTCAGCTAGAAAATCAGATGAATGTGCAGTGTTCCAGTTAGTGACCTGTGCATTATCCAGAGCTCATAAAACGCGCCGAGCGCTCGGACCAAGGATGCAGCGACCCTGATCAGGCACAGACTGGAAGGCTGGAGCAGGAAACCTCCTGTGCTCCTGTGTAAATCAATACTCTACAAGCTACAGGACTGGGATTTTCAGGAAAAGGTATGAATTTTAAGGCCAGACGTGACTATTGTGTGAATGACTATTCAATCAGAGGTTTTGATTGAATTGGCTCTAGAAATGGACGGGTCCAACTCGCCTCGACTGGCTGGGTGTTATTAATCCTTCTCCAGGGTGAGTCAATGCAGCATGAATCATTAAAGGGGCTTGGCTCAAGAAGGTTGGTTTGTCCCTCACTGCAACACTTATTTGCCAGCTTTTAGCAGTTTCAAATATTGTGCCACAAGGAGCTCCAAAATAAATACTATTATCTGAAAATATTCCAATCACCCTGAGATGAACATTATAAAAAGAGTAGGAAAAGGATAGAAGAGCAATTGTGAGATCCATATAGGCCTTACTATTGTGTTGAGCATTAGCTGAGATGCTTATCCAAATTCTGATCTCCAGGGGCTGTATGTAAAGTTAACATCAATGGTGAAATATGACAAAAATCCTGGATATGGAAATTAATGGAATTTCTGACAAAGTTAAAAATTTCTTGCTTGGAATCACAAAATGAATAATTTTTCTTGCTCCAATCAACCTATCTTCAGAAATAATGTGAGACTGAACCTTTCTTAGTAGTGGGAAATCCATCTAATATTTCTTCAGCATGTGAAGAAAGCAAAAAATGCCTCTAAGCTAGAACTTGCAGGACTGCTGTTGACTCTTTTAATGTGAATAGACTTCTACATTTTTCATCAAGTTGCATGGTCTCCTAAGGTCATATTGCTTAAATGCTCAAATGTCCCCCAGGTTCTGTCCTTAGTTCCAGTTTTGTAATATGATAAATGCCCCTCAGCAGCACTCTTACAATAAAGGTAGCAAAAAAAGACAGTGATGCTGTTAGACACAAGGTTGACTGCTAGGCAGGAAGAGTAGCAAGTCCCTTGGAAATTATGCTATGAGAAGAATAACAGAATCATAGAATAGCTTGGCTTGTAAGGAACCTTAAAGATCATCCAGCTCCAACCCTCCCGCCATGGTGGATTGGTACATCCACACCCATAAAATGGTTTTCAGAATACAAGAAAGACTGCTTTAGGAAGTGTTTTATTTGCCTTGGAGCTTCCTGGTAGTAAACCTTTTATGTTCACATGTTCAAAGGTCTGTTTAAAATCTGCTCCCATTGAAGCAGTGGGAGTTCTGTCAGGTAATTCCACTTGTATGCAGGTGGCATCACAGATAGCTCCACTGGCATTTTAAAGGGCTGTTTGAGAATCTGGCTATTAAAATGAAGAGCTAACTCTGAAGACAGAGGCAAAAGAAATTGCCAGAGCACTTTTTCTTTCTCTGTTAAAGAGCTCATGGTAGTGTCCAGAATAATCATAGCATTAGAAAGTTATAGACATTAGATTAATCATAGAATTTTCTCTTTCTTTTTCTGAAATGCAGTGCTGATTCCAGTGAGAGATTAAGACTCTGACAGCCTCAGGATTTTGCTGGTTTGGACAGTTTCCAGCCCCAACACCATCTCCCTTCCCTCCCCAGAGGCAGCCATAACATCTCTTTTCCTCCAAAAATCCTTTTTGTCCTTAGTTCTAAATGCCAGGTCTTAGGACTAAGCCAGATATTGAGGGGGGTGTGAGCTGGAGTCAATTGATCTGTGTGGATTTATCTCTGCTAAAGATTTTTTTTTTACTGTTATTTGTCAAACAGAGTCTCAGCACTTTGTGGGGCATAGGAGAAGCACAAACAATCTAGAGCAGAGGTGAAGATGGAATTATTGCATAAACTATCTTATCTTTGATACTGGACTATGCTATTACATCATTGGAAAATTTCATTTTACAACCACCTTTGCAAAGATAGGTTTAACTATGCAAGCTAATGGCTGTAGAGAATTATACATTTACTTCTGCAACCTTTTGATTTACCTCTTTTATGTCTGCAAAAGGCTTTAGTCTCCTATCACTCCAAATTATTACAAATTCACATCTCATGTTTTTAATTCTTTGGGTCCCTGGGTAAAATTCTGTTGCAAATATAATGAGTAGCAGAATTAGATATGAAAGGCAAGGGAGAACCAGGCACTTACTAATGCATGGAGATGGTTCAGAGTGTTCTGAACTACCTTGTTTCATCAAGGCCAACCAGTTTAAATTTCCAGAGAATTTGGATTTCAAACAAAAAAAAAATAAAAATTAACAATTGCATTCAATCCATTTTGAAACATTTTCATCCCAAGCCTTAAAACCCACAGAGATATGTTTCTTGTTAACTTTGTATTTTGAAAGACATTAAACAAAGCTTGAACCAAGATAAACAGTTGTGTGTTTTCTCAAGTAAATAATAAATTGTTGCATGGGGAAAATTTTTTGTGCATTTGTGCTATTTTTTTGATGTGGAAATAATATTATTTGTGAGTTTATAAACATATAAGAATGATTACACAAACACTAAGAAAATTGCAAAATATTGAATATTATATGTTGGCTAAAACCCTGATTCTAGAGGTAGTAAAAAATAACAATAAAAATAAACTCAGCTTAACTTAAAGTCATTTTCCCTGACCTTTTTGGAGTTTGAGAGAGTGGCAGTGAAGGAGTCAAAGCTTAATATCTGGTAATAGATGAGGAGTTTTTCTGGGACTGATTCTCAACTGGCTGAAGACTCTGAAAGTCCCATTGTTTCACTGAGAATACTTTAATTCAGAGAAACAAGAAGCTTTATGTGCAGCATTACTGGCTCTTCCACAACTGTTGCCATCTCTAGAGTGAAGTTTGCAGGAAACAGTGGAAGGAAATCACACATGGTGGTTCAGAGCAGAAACTATTAGGTGAAAAACTTTGGCATGAATTGAGCAGAAGAGAAAACAATCAAAATGATCCATCCTAAAATCTCATGTCTCAATCAAGGTTTTATTACATAAAATTCCTTTATGTTCACTGCATTAATGATCTTCAAGCCTATACATTTTTCCCCCTTCTTTAATGTGATATTAAGGAGCACAGTATAAGTTATTCTAAGTTAGTGATCAGGTGTTTTTCTCCCCCACATTAGTAGAAGACAGAATATTCAGAAGTTTGGAACAATAAACTTATTCCCTCTTTTCCCCAGTTTCTCCTTTCGTGCCTTAGTTTACTCAGTTATTTGGGAAACCTCTGTAAAGGATGTAGTCAGAACAGTTACTCTTAAAGAGGAATGATTTAGAAAATTAAAATTAAGAAGAGAAAATTCTTGAGTAGTTAAAATTTCCATATCACTAAAGGCAGTGAAAACACATATTGGAGAAGAGAAGGTTGCATAAAGACCTTATAGAAGGCTTCCAGTACCTAAAGGGGCCACAAGAGAGATGGAGAGGGACTTTTGACAAGGGTATGTAGTGATAGGACAGGAGGAAGTGTTTTTGAGCTGAAGGAGGGCAGATTTAAGTTGGATCTCAAGAAGAACTTCATTACTGTGAGGGTGGTGAGGCCCTGGCACAGGTTGCCCATAGAGGCTGTGGCTGCCCCATCCCTGGAAGTGTTCAAGGCCATGTTAGACAGGGTTTGGAGCAATCTGGTCTAATAGAAGGTGGTCCTGCCCGTGGCAGGGGTCAGAACTAAAGTCCTTTCCCACCCAAACCAGTCTATAATTCTATAATTCTATAATTCTATAATTCTATAATTCTATAATTCTATAATTCTATATACACAGGCAAGTCTGTGCATACACACAAACACAGAATGGAGGTCAATGGACCTCCATCCATTTATGCCACTTGTGGATCTCTTCATCATATCAGAATGGAATTATGTTGTCTTGCATCACCCTCATTAATCCTGTCAGCAGCATAGAGCACGAATTTTACCTTGAGAGGCAACTCCCATTGATACTAAAAAAATACTGAAGAAACCACATTGGACTGATTGAACGTGCTTTTTGTTGTAATCCTGTCAAATGAAAGGCTGAAGTAAAAGAAGCAGCTGGTTGCTCAAGAAACTTGGGCAGCACTTTGGCCAGGCATGAATTGTGTTGAAAAAAGCCCTGTGGTTAACAGCAGAAAGAAAGAACACAAACAATGTTGGGAAAGGGGTAGGAGGTGCTCAGAAGCAGGAACGTTATGAGGTATAACTGCAAGACTCAAAGGACATGAAAGAACTGGTTTGACTTTCTGTCCTCCATCTGCCAGGGATGAACTCCTATGTACAATATAGGTTGCCATTTCCAGCACAGGTTTTGTGGCTCTAACCTTCTGGCAAACATAAAAATTCCATTAGACTGTGAGCCAAACTCCTGTCAACAGCCCAAGGAGAAGGATACAGCTCTGGCTTCTCTAATTTTGCATACAACCCAGATGGAAGTAGAAGCACTTCTATGTTGAAGTGCCAAATAACTCTCACAAGGCTTATATTATCTTTTCTCCGTCTTGCCTCAGACAAACTTCCCTGCTTCTGGGGACTCCACAGCTGTGTGAACTCCAGCAAAAAGCTGTGCATGGCAAGCCAAGTCTCGGGGATTTGCTTTCCAGCTCCTGCAACGAGGCTTCCCTTCCCTCCCAGTCCCATCAAGGACTGCTCAACCAGAAAAGCAGCTGCAGAATCTTCACAGATTCTTCAAAGGAATATTTAAAGGCAAGGTGCCTCGTTTTCTTGAAGCAAGATGCATTGCAAACAAGACTACACCAAAACAATAAGGCAATAACTGCCTAGGAGAAAAGTGAGGGAAATAATATGGAGAGGTTGTAAGAGAGGAATTGGAATTTAGCAGAGCTGATAGCTTTTAAACATGAACCTGTTTTAATTCCCTTGCTTGAACCTTGCCTTTGGCATCCTTTGTTCTGAAGAGCATACAATTTGAGCTTCAAGGTCCTGTAAATCAGAGGATTAAGGCACAAAAGGGAAGTATAGAACGATTGTTGCACCAAAATCATTAACATCAAATACAGTCATGCCTATAAATAGTGTTTCAGCAAATATGCTTTGGGTAATATTGACTAATATTATCTCTTACTTCCTCATAAATCCAAATGTTGATTTGAGAAAAGTGACCTCCAAGTGAGGACTATATCAACTAAATCCATATTACATTAGTGCTGGATATGTTTTTTTATTTCTGAATAAGAATAAAAGTACTCTTCATAATTTGCCAATATGATGGCTGAGCTAGTCATTCAAGGGGTAGAGAAATAAGAAGGAAGTAAGAGAGATTTGTTGTTTGACCTAGGCAGGTGTAAGAAAGAGTCTTGTTTGGAACTCAGTCAATAAGAGGAAGACATTTCTGATACATCAATTCTATGTATTAGGCTGTATAGGCATTTTGCTTCCTGCATTCAAAATGAAATTCTGGAAATCTTGGCCTCCCTCAAGTGACTAACGTTCTGAAAAAAAATTCCTTTGGCCTCAAATACCATGGATTTGGATGTGGGAGAGAACAGGGTGATCAACAGTCTTTGTGAACTCTGTGCTATTGTACAGAATGTACCTTTTTCCCCAGTGACTTCAAGACTAAAAGAGGAACCTTTCTGCTCTGAGACACCTCTACAGCTTTTCCTAAAGAAGACAGGTACAGGAAACTCTTCACACCTCAACCCAAATGGGCCTGGGATCTTCAGACATCTCTCCTTGCTCTCATGTCAGAGAGAAGATAATTTGGGTTCTTCCTTGCAGAGATGACTGTAGTGCTTCCTAAAAGAACACTGATATAATTTGTTGCATTGGAATTCACAGTCAGCCCTTGGCTTCAGTCTGCACACAAGTTTTTGGGAAAAAAAGATGCCCAGGATTACAGCTGAGCCATGGAGACTGCTGGAATTCAAGGAAGAGCTAAGATCATTTTTCAGTGTTACACTGCAGTTCCAATAGTAGCAACCTTAAACATAAAATCAATAGCCTGTCCTACCATAAATTTCATCCATTCTCCTAAACAAGTTGCATAGAGTGTCTATATCTTGTGGTACATCTTAAACCTGGAATAAAAGAACATATCCTTTTTTTTTTTTTCTCACAGAGATGGTAACAATAAATTAATGAAAAGATGTTAAAAGAGGGAACCATATGGAAGATATGTGTGCCTGTGTGGGTATAAGGGCAACTTGTTTTGATAATTTTTGATTGCACTGAGTTGAACTGATGCCCTCTCAGGCATATGAGGGATATAATTTTACATGATTCAAGTTAGGTCAAGATACTTTGAAAAGTAGCTGGCTTGAAATATGATACATAAATCTAAATAACACTTCCTTGATGACACACAGTTTTTAGAGTTAAATTATTTAGTTAACAGAGAGAAAAAAATGGCAGAGAATGTTCTGCTTCATACAACCCTGCAATAATTAAAACTGTTATTAGTACCTGTCTTAGAAATTGTAGCATCATTTTCAAAGGCACTAGATGTGTATAGAGGGGATGTTAAATCAGAATCAATGGGCCTGGGAAATTCTTATGCATTCTTTTGCCAAAAGTAAACATTTTAAAAAATAATTTTGTGTTAAATTGCTAATTTAGAATTTGAAGTAGCAACCGTATGGACTTCGATAGACAGTTATTTTTTTCACAAATAGATTTTTAATATTTCGATTTATATTTGGACATTTTGTATCTGATTCCTACAACTATTGACTGCCCTGAGAGGGGTTACTTTGGCATGACCCATCTTTTCTGAAGAGACTTCCTGAGAAATCTCTTTTTTTCCCTTCTGTGCAAGCTGGCTGGCTACTGTGACTTATTGCTAACTGAGGACAGGGTTCATGAGTAGCTGCTGGGGTGACCTAAAGGAATAAACCTCAAACCTCCAGAAGAAATAAAGTCTTTTACTGTCTGACTGATGGATGATAATAATCACACACACTCATGCAGTGCTATTATTTCAGCTGTTATTATTTCAGCATGTAAGATAGGGCTGAAATTTCAGGCAGGAATAAAAAAAAAAATTTTTTTTTATAAATGGCATCTAGGAATAAGTGGCACCCAAAAGATAAAAAATATAGGATAGGAGTAACAACATGCACCATGACAAAGATCCAAACAACCATTAAATCATTGGATTTAATTAGATAAACTTCAAAGCAAAGCTATGGAATCATCAGAAGGCTGAAGTCTCACAGAGAAGAAGTAAAGACTGATTTTAAAAGGTCTAAGAGAAGAGAAGGAGCTGGGTACTTGATAAAAGTAAAAAAGATGGGAAAATGTTACAAAATTAAAGTGAAAAATGTGTTTTTCTCGGCCGCGGCAGTCAGGAACATGTGCAATGGATGTTTAATTGCTGAAACAAAGACTAAAATAAAGAAAATTTAATGTTTACAAAAGTTTTTTGTAACAAGGGCAATGAAGCACAATTTACGTTTTCTCAATTGCTTACAGTGTCTTCACCTCCCTCTGTAAAATGCTTTTAAAAACAGAAAAGGAACAGTGGGACATGATATAAGTATGGCTCATTTAATCTCAAGAAAAAGAATTATCTAGGAAAGCCTTTTTTGATCTTTTCAGAACTGAAGAATCCATGGCTGAGAAATAAAAATTAAATTAAGAGAACTGAATTTCTTTCAGGATTCAGTGCCACTTTCCTGGGGGCTGACATTTGCCACCTTCAGCACAACCTCTGTCAAAAAACAAGTAAAAATTCAAAGAGCATGTTCAGTCTTTCACCTACTATTCTTTTTATAGACAGCACCCAGGTACCTCAGCAGCCAAAAAATGATGGTCTGTTTGAGAGGAAAGAGTCATTGAGTGAGAGGGAGAAGGAGCTGACAGTTCACTGAGCTGCTGGACACATCAGCTGTGACTGCAGGCTCACAGAGCAGATAATCACTCAGCACAGGCTGTAATCTGGAACAAACCCTTTGTTTCACATTAGCCCTAACACAAGCTCATATTACAGATAAGTGCTGCCCTCTCAAAGACTACATGTAATCACAATTTTACAGCAAAGCTGCTGCAGCTTGTTTTGTGAATCAAAGCCATATTTGTTTTGCTTTGTTCACCAAAGCTTGGTGCAAGAAATGTCACAGGCTGTCTTGCAGCATGCAAGTGAGAAACAAAGACATGTCCCACACACTTGATCCTGTGTGCTGGCATCTGGGACTTGCTTTTCATCAGGACAGACAAGCACAGAGTTCACTGCAATCTGATTTCTGAGTGATAATCATGCAATGTTCCTACAAACATCTCCTGGTTCTCTCTCCCATGTTGGTTACAAACTGCCAGTGTCATTTCCCATTTTTCTCAGTCTTCCATCAATTCTCCAATCAAGATTGCACTCAGTTTATGTTTTAAAGCAAGAAAACCCAAAAACCTCCCAAAACCAAAAAACCCCCAGGCTTTATAATCTCTGCCTAAGAGAACAAAACTGCAAAACTTCTGTTCTTCTTTTTACCCATCTGACTTTTTTCAGATCTTACTAAATGGCTCCTCAACCACTTCCTGCAGCCCCAGCTCCTTCCTGGAGAGTTAATCATGCACAGTGTAAGTACATGCACCTATTTAAACTTTGTTGCTTTTAATGTCATCTGTGATGGACGTGGAGTGAGCAGCATCTCCCAAAATAGCTCATAAGTTAAGAAGGTTTATTAAAATAATAATAAAAAAAAAAATCTAACAGAAGCTTTTTAAAAAAATACTTTTCACTGTCATAACGACAAAGAGAACTTGTAATTGAAGCCTGTTGTGGTATCACCTTCTGAAGGCAGACAGACCCCATTTACAGCAAGGAAAAGGTGGCATTTGACATTTTCTCTTTTCAGGGTGGCTCTGTACCAAAGCTGGTACAATTATCTGAGCTCAAAACTAATAGCAGCAAAACCTGACATACAGTACATTCGTTTTTGGAGGTGGGAGAATGACTGGCAGGAAAATAGCTGATGTTGCTGACCCTGGGTTTTCATCATTAACCTTGAGAACATATGAGCCATTAAAAAGGAATAAAGGATTGCTGTCACCATTCAACAGTTTGCATGTCTATGTGCTCTAAAAACTGTCCTGCTCTTGACACTAAAATCCACTTTCTCATCCCATACCAGCAACAGATTCTCTTGCTGAGATATAACTCTAGTCTTCCACCCACTGACCAACTGACTTCTCACTTTGTTGACATTCCTGACACCAAGTTAACTTTGGCTGATGGAGTTTTTACATACAGAGGGTTCAATCCAAAATTCCTGAAGTCAATAGAAGTCCTTTACTTATTTTATTGGTTGTTGTACCAGATTAACAAAGAACAAACGCTCCTACTTTATCTTCAAGTTATTACTCATTAAAAGGAAACAAAAAATAAAAAACACACAAGCAAAAATAAATTGGCCATGACATAAAGAAGAGAGTAATTTTGAAAACGCTCAGCTGATGGAATTGCAGCAGCTTTCTCCTAACAAAAGGACATTCACACTGTGCCAATAGCAGCCAGAGGTGTGGAAGACACGTGTGACAACCTGGTTTGACACTTCCCAGCAGGGTGGGAAATACTGAATTGGACCAGCTCAAGGCTCAGGACAGAGCTAAAACATAAGTAGAGAAACTCAAGGAAGTGGTGAAACTAAAGCAGGTATCTACAAAACAAAAATCTGGGATATAGATTTTCCTGTCACCAGAGCATGGGAAGGGTGGAAACAGCAACGTTTGCTGGTACAGGTTAAACCCACTCACCAGAAAAACAATTATTATCCTGTGTTTGCTGAATGTCCTCCTCCAGTGCCATCAGTCACACCATCTAACCTGATTTTCCTACACTTTTGCAAGGAAAGACAAGAGCTCAGGAAGTTTTGCTGCTACCTCAGCAACTCTGCTGCTTATCCCTAGAGCTGCCCATGGTACCTGCCATATAAAATTACAGCAGTTTCAGGCATGTACAACACCAACTGCTTTTGATTTCTTCAAGGAAACAGTTTTAGTGCTGTCTAACTCACAGGGGTCACAGAGATGTCTCTAAAAATTCATGTAAACTGTGGGGAATGCCACCTGAAACACGACAGGATTCTGAATTAACTTATTGAGATCATAAAACCCACAGTTTTCTAAAAAAAAAAGCAAAACCAAAGTTCATCTTTGTATATTAAGAACATGGTTTTCAAAATGGATTAAGGGAAAGCTTATTCATTTCTTTGAATGAAATTTCTTAAGATTAAGTGGCTCATGTGTCAAAATGAATGACTTTTACAGATCTTTGTGATTTTTCTTTTAACATTCAAATGTGTGTCTCAAAAAATACCACGGTACAAATTTGTATTCCTAAATACAGCTCTGATCTCTCTCTGCCTACACCACCTGCCACTTCAGATTTCTGGAATGGAGCAAGAAAGAAAATGCATAGAGAAGCTTCAGGTTAATCCCCCTACCATTAGATTTTTTTATATTACTGACTTCTTTCCTATTGCCTTTCTATCCAACTTAATGAAGTGTGTTTTGTTTACTCTCTTTCACAAAAACACTCCTCCCCACCACCAATGCTCCTTACCTTTTATGTTGTCCTGTTCACGATTTTTTCTCTTTTCCTTGGTTTTTAGAATAAAGTAATCAAACTCAATCAAATGCAATACTCGTGGGGAGTGAATTCAAGTTATTCCTATAATAGGCCTTAATATTTGGTAAGGGATTCTTCATGCAATTTTAATTTATCCTTCAGTCTCACTTTTAAAAATCACTGTTAAATTTTGACCTGTCCTTCACTATTTGTCCTTGCAGCCTTTCCTCTCTCACTCTGGGTTTTCTCATGTTCCAGCAACATGTGTCTGTCAGAACCTCCTGAACCATTAACAATAAAAATATTTAGGGAAAACACATCAGGTTTAACAAGAACGAACCCCAAAAGCATAAAGACAGTGTCCTTCCTTCCCAGCTCCAGAATGACCAGAAGTTTTACTGGGAAATCTGCTTAGGCTCTGGTAAATTGAAGAAAAGTCCTAATTCTGCCTAAAACCAAATGTGATATTTTTATCACTGCCACAAATCTGGTATTATCTTCTCAGTCACAAAATCTCACTTTGCCTCTCTGTTTTGATAAAAAAAAGTGTCCTAAATTGTTAGCTGAGTCCAATGCAGGTCCTGAAGCAGCAGGAATGTCTGATTTCCATGGTGCAAGGAAACTATCTTATACCTAACTTTAATAAGATTTTGCCACAAGTTCTGTGGGACATCTCCATGAAATCCTTCCAAATAAATGAAAGCATAAATTATAACAAAGCTATATTATGATTTATTTTTATTGTTCTATATGTGCAGGCTGAGCAGATGCCACCAATCTTATCTGGTTTCATGTTAATCTCACCTCCAGTGAACTGTATTATCACATGTAGTCATAGGTGATTGAAACAAACTCCCTTTGCAAGGAAAACCAAAAAACAAAAAAAAAAAAAAACAATGCATGAAATACATTTTCATTTCTTTCAGAGATGCTGGAACACTCCAGAATGTTTTCTTTTTAAAATCCACACACATCTTGTCACCTTCTAAGAGCATTGTACTTGACTAACAGGGCTACTTCTTGGAAAAAAACCCCTGAAGTGTTTATGAATCATATTGAGCCTGATAAGTTCAAGCAAGAACATTGTGCCTGGCACACTTAACCTGCCATGAATCACAAAATTTAGGAGACAGCTTCTTCCTTTTACAGAAAAGATAGTTCTGTTGAATATGTAACAAAATTTATCCAAAATCTTGCATTATCTTTTATTTCAGCAATGAGATGTATGCAGGTGATTATAGGATAAGACATTTCAATGGAAGTTGACAGTGCTTTTCATTTGGCTTTTGGTTGCTTTGTTTGAACCGATTTTGGAAAGGAAATTGCAGTAAAAAAAAAGATTTAGATTGAAAGCTCTCAGAGATGACCAGGATTTATGCCTTTAGACAAAACAGTTTCTTACTCCCATCCATGTCATGGGGGTCCCCTTGGCACAGGAATACTCTCACTTTGTGGCCCACACTTGTTCATCTTTGCTGTTGATGGACAGGACATAGGCTGAGATTAAAGACCATCCTTGTTTTCTGGCTTTCCATGAATTTTCCTCTGGATCATATAAAGCATTTTGCAGTGTCCTGAAGTACTTCCAGATTTTTGTTGAACATTCAGAATAGCAGTCCCCTTGAAGGTACAGCAATCCAATCTTTGTTATCTAATTGCTTTTTTCAACTCCTATATTACATAATCAAATAAAATTTATGAACCCACAAAAATACGAGATGCACAGAAAGTAAGATTTCTGCTTTGCTTTATCTAATTAATCTCTTTATCCACTGGAAGCTAAGATGAAAAGTTGTGGGACAGGTTGATGTTGCAGCAGACCTCTCATAAGGGGTAGAAATGAGCCATGACACAGACTCTCATTCAACAACACAAAAAGGGTCCTGGTTTATTCTTACAAATTAGCAATCCTGGCTCTGATTAGAGCAAACTCCTACTGTAGGGTCCAACTGCAGACTCTGATTGCTGGCTATTTCCTGCTGGAATATGACTGCAAGTATTGGTTTGCAGACTCTGAACATAATTTTAACCTAGCTCAGCTCTGACTGCTCCAAGAGCAGCTCTGACTCCATCAGAACCAGACTGAGCTCATATCAGATTTTTTACAGCACCAACTCTCTTCCTTGTTTCATTCTTTGTGTGTCTCTTGATTGTTCCTTCTTCCTCAAGGCTCCTCTTTCTCCA
Source organism: Oenanthe melanoleuca (assembly GCF_029582105.1). NCBI lineage: Eukaryota > Metazoa > Chordata > Aves > Passeriformes > Muscicapidae > Oenanthe > Oenanthe melanoleuca. The sequence goes on from NC_079334.1 coordinate 64,988,364, forward strand.
AGAGCCCCTGACCAGCCAACTCACCCCTTTTATCACACTTATCTTTATTAGTCACTGTTGTAACCCATTAAGGGCAAGGCTGTTCCTCTTCTTTGGAAATTAGTGCAACTGTGACTTGTCAGGGGCAAGGTCACCTGTAATCTCTTCTTCTACACCTGCAGTGATTGTGTGTCTCTTGTGGATCAGTGTGACTTCCCTGATTTACATGTACTGAGAACTAACTCCACAAACTCCTTCAATAAAAATCTTTGTATCACTTACATAATCGTGTAGCTCTCTCTGTACTCAGGGAAGGGAATATTGGCATGTGAAGATCAGCACATTAACAAACAATAATGAAATATTGTCATTCACTTGATTAAGAACAGGATTAAGTCAAGGGCTTTATGAAGTTTTTGGAGTTCAGATGCTCAGCTGGAATAAATCAATATTGCTGCAATTAGCTCTGTTGAGTTTCATAATCTACAAATCAGATTCACTGCTAGACTTTTTCTCCCACCTATATCAAAACAAATTGCTCTTTACTCTGATTTAATCCTTACTGATTCATTGATAATGATGAAATTTTAAATCCTGATAAAGAAAGTAAGTTTAGAGATGGCATTTAGGTCCTTCATATTTTTGAGTAAAGAGGGGTGGTGATTGTATGGCTCCTGATTTCATCTCTGTTTCATCCTCATTCCTCACAGATGGATAAGTTACTCTGCTTTATGTATACATAAATGTCCTTTAAGGCTCTCTTTATTTCATTCTCTAGCCATATAGAAAATATTGAGGTCCCTAAAGAAATCCTTAAGGGTCTCCTAAACAATCAGGGAGGAACAAATGGCTGTCTTATGAGCCCTTGTAAAAAAAGCAATTTGTTCAATAATCATGGAAGTAAAGCCTCATCACTGGATAATTAAGTCAGCCTTACTCCATGGATAACAACAAAAACACCTTCACCATGGGAGAAACATTTACCATACTAAGCCTGTAAATTCCATATATTAACCCTTTTCTTTTCTATTTTATGAAGATCCTTCTTGGTACAGGAATTATGACTGATCTAATACTTTCATTCTACCTCAATAAAAAAAAAAGTGAATGAATGTAATGACCCCGAAAGTGTGTTTAATCCTTTTCTACTAACTTAGTGTTTTGTGAATTATAAAGTTTCCTCTCATTGTTAGCAACAGCTGAAATTATTTTACAACAATGCAAGTTACATAAAATATAATGATTTGTGAGATGGAGCCAAACACTGGTACTTATTCAGGAACATGCAGGTTGTTGGAAACAGCCCAGAGTTAGCAAAAGAGACATTAATGGCCTCAGTTATCAGTTTGTCCTCACCAGTTGCCAGTGAAAGCTCCATCTTTTGTAGGATATGATTTTTTTTTTACAGAATATGATTTTTACTAGGTCTGATCCTTTATCAAGCTCACCAGCTGGTTGCAGGGGCCTGTGTAGGAAGGAGGGTGGGCAGCTGAGATTCAGTTTACTTGGATTTAGGCTGGTGTAGAGTCCTGTCCTTAAAGTAAATCATACAAGTCTGTGTAATATATAGCACAGTCTTATATCACTGAGTTGAAAATTGCCATTTAGAGTTTATGCTCTTGCATTTAATATTGCCTTCAATGTTATTAGATAATTACCTTGGATCTCATTATGATGGATAAATATGAAACATGGGGCTAGACCTTAGGATTTGCTTTGGAAGATACCATGACAGCCTTTATTTCACAGGAGAAAATGCAGAAGTTCACATGAGGAAATTCACAATAACTTGGATTCTCTCTGTCTTCATATGTATACATTATGTACAGCTTGAAATTAAAACAAACAAAACGACAAACAAACAAAAAAAACAAACTCATTGGGAAGAAAAATATTTTAAAACTTATAGTATGGAGTGAGTCTTTATCTTAAGTGGATGTAAATGGAGAATACACAGGGGGTGGATTCAGGCTCTTCATGGGTGTGCACCAAAAAACACCAAAGGAGGCAGTTACAGGCTGCCAGAATGGAAATTCTCACCATATAAAGGCTTGTGATTTTGCAAGCTGGAATACACTCCTGAGGGGTTATGAGATGTGTCTTTGGACAATTTCCAAAGTGCAGCTGGACACATCTGGCAACTTGAATAAAATTTGAAGTTAGCTTGTGTTGTGTCCTTTTTCTCCTTACTCATAGCAATAATTTTGCAAAATTTGTTTCCCTTGATTTTTTTTTCTGCATTATTAACCTTCAGAGGGCTTTGGTATACAGAGTCTGTCCCTCCTTGAGATGCTAATATGTGAAAACTGTTGTAAATACCTCCTACTAGAAATGTGAAAACATCTCTTTCCACCAAACCTTAGTCTTATTCTGCTGTGATGTGCAGTCAAGAGAAGGACAGGGCTAAACAGATAAAAAGCACAGGCAAAGGTCCAGTGGGACCTGTGGAAAGCAAACCTGAATTGCCAAAAATTATCTTCCACTTGCAAGGTTATTAATAGCTTTGAAGGGACCCCCTGCACATTGGGTGGCTGACTCCTTCTCCTGCTCAAGTTGTGTGAGTATAATGATGGTTTGGAGGAAAGGGGGGATGTCAGAGTGCTGTGCCTTTCTTCTTCCCTTCAGGTCCTTTTTTTTTTTTTTTTTTCCCCCTTCCTTTTCTGGATGAGATGCTGAATAATGAAGCCTTGTGTTGGAAAAGTGACGTATATATTATTGAAATTTTCATCTTGAATTGTCTTCACAAGAATACAACTCTGAATATTTGGTTTTCATTTCCAATCTCAATTTCAATGGAAACTTTTAGAGGTGTTGCTGAATTCACTTAGGAACAGCAAATTCAACTCACAGTGTACTGTTCCCTTCATTTTGTGCCTGGGGGGGAGAAAAAATCACATACACAGACTTTTTTATTTCATATAAGGCAGTTTTATGGCATATGCATTCTTCTGAACAAGAGCAGAAAGAAGGCACTGAGTTATCATCATGTTATCATCAACAACAATAAAAAAACTTATTAATGCTAAATTTTTTTTAAAGTAGGTATTTACTTCTATGTGTTCAAATAAAGGTGGTGAGTTGATTTTTTTAAATAATGATATTACAGGAAGCCTTAGAAGAAACAAATCAAAAATTTTCCTCTGTGAAGAAACCCTGACCTAGAATTTTCTCAAGAGGTAACACAGAAAGTGATGAGAGATACATTACAGCAAAAAAAACCCAAAATCACTGCCAGTCAAAGTACAGATATTTTTAGTGCAGTCTCTCACAGGAAGAGATGAAGTCAGATTTCATTATGCAATATCACAAATTTACTGTTACTTCAGGAAGGAGTGAAACTTTTATAACTCCTTGACGTAACAAGACACTTCCATAAGGTTCAGCAGAACTCATGGATTGCACATAGATAATGCTCCTTAAAAGCTACAAAATTCACATTTAACTCTAGCTTTAATTAAAACTGACAGCCTCGAATTTATTACTTGGCAGAGTGAGGTACTGAAAACATGCATGTTTGTGATACAGTGATAGAATTTAAAACAGAAATGTCCAGGAAATACTGGTGTTTTGGAACTTGACTTCTTCTTCTTCTTCCAAAACTGAATTAATCATTGCTTTTCAGTGATCTGTACATTTAGTAAAATAAAACCAAATAAACAAACCAATTAAGGAACCAAGCAAAACAAAACAAAACAAAACAAAATTTAAAAAAACATAAAAAACAAACAAAAAACCTCACAAAAACTAAAAACAAAACAAGCCTACACAAAACCAAAAATGCCCACCAAAAAAAAAAACAAACAAAAAAACAAAAAAAAAAAAAAAAAAGAAATAATTTTAAGATGTTTCCTTATTTTCTAAATATTAATTTTAAATATTGAAGTTATCATTTCAGAATACCAGCTGAAAAAGTCAATTCAAAATCATGTAAGTCAAAATCCCAGCAGATCTCTACCCAAAGTATCATATTCCAAAACATTTCATTTTCAGCAAAGGCAGTTCCTCTGGATGATATCTGTAAAAGGATAATGTTTCCTTATTAGAGGAAAATAGACTGAGATGCCAGAAAACATTGAGTTAATGAATTCATCTGGTCCTTAATGGGATCAGCTCCACTGTGTCACTTTAACTCCTGTTTTTCTCTAAGGGTTAAACCATCTATTCTAGTACTTCATCACCCTGGCAGGGAATTTGTCCTCTTGTATGAACCAGATTTTTTCTTCCTGATGAAGTCTCACTTTTTGTTTTTGTGTTGCACCCATCATGAACATGGCAGACTCTTGCTTTCCAACCCTCTGTGCAGAATTATTTTCCCTGTACTTGGGATCAAATATCTCAATCTCTCTCACCTTATTTTGTTAAGCTTAAATAACTAGTTTCTTTCACTCCTTCTTCAGAGGTCATATTATCTAGATGACACAATCCTTCTGATTTGAAATGTTTATACCATTTCCGTTATCATGGTGTAAACATGTTTTTAATCCCTTGGGCTATACTTCTAAAACACAGATAGATCAGAATCACCATCATCTTATTTAGAAGGTTTTATTGATTCCCTGATTGTTTTTTTCTTTTTCCTTTTTCCTTTTTTTTTTTTTTTTTTTTTTTTTTTAGCACAAACTTGAAGTTTCTTCTCAGAAAAAAACAACTTGAATTTCAATTGCCTTGAATATAATTTCTGCACTGCAGTGTCTCCAGCATCAGAATGTTTGTTATTAGCAGAAAACTAAAAGCCAGAACCTACTCCTAATTAAGCCAGTGCTAAAAACTCCATGGGAATTCAGTAGAAGGAGAAATAATCCTTAAAGGGCAGCAGGGCTGTAGTTTTGTGGCCTACAATGGACTTAAGGTAAGATCTATGGTCAAAGAGGTAGAGAAGAGTTTTCAATAAGTTAGGACAATAGTAGGAGCATAAACAATTTCATTTAAAAAAAAAACCCAAACCAAACCAAACAACAACAACAACAACAACAACAACAACAACAAAAACCAACAAAAAACAAACAAACAAACAAACAAACAAACAAACAAACAAACAAACAAAAAACCAAAAAAAAACCCAACAAAACACCAAACCAAAGCCAAAACCAAAACCTAAACCAAAACCAAACCAAAACAAAACAAAAAACCAAATTGCAGATAGCATTTTTCCATGGGAAAGCAAAAATATTGCTGTACACACAAAGTAAGAGTAGAAAGTTTAATTCTTCACATATGTTTCATGGCATGCACATTTTGTAGAGACTCTTTCCCTACTGGTTATTCCAATCATTCTTGGATGCAGTTAATGTCTGTCCTCTTCCTCACTCCAGGCCTCATCTAGCTGAGTCTAATTAGTGGAGGCTTTATCTCAAGAGTTACTGCAAACCTTGAAATACCTGATGTTTTACTCACAGCCTTGACTGCAAAAGACAAGGAGCATCATATTCCATAGTCACAGGAAATCTCCTTAAAATATCTACTTTCAGTGATTTTTAAAGTCTTAAAAGTAAAGTAAAAGAATGGCTTAAGTCATGGTCTTAAATTAATGACGTAAGATAGTACAGCTTTTGGGAGAGTTTGACTACTTCTTGTTTTTTAAAATATTTTTTTTTTTAATTTTCAGTATTGGATGATGCATAATTTGAGAAAAAGGTTTGCTTATGTTTCTAGTTCCTATAAAGATCCAAATGAAGTCCTGACCCAGTAAAGGAAATGCCAGCCTTGCTCTGCTTCACACAAGCCCTGGATTTCACTCTGGCATGTGCTCCTGTGCACTGCTAGCCTGAGCTATCATTACAGCTGCAACCTCAATTTTTGCATTTTCTGAGGTTTGATGGATTTGTTGCAGGATGCAATAGTACAGTGAAATACTCAGCAAGATGCACAGGATGAGACAATAAAGGAAAAACAAGCCTCTGCTCCTCTGCACACAGAACTTGTTTCTTATTTACTAGAGCATTTCTTCTCAGTGACAAACAGGAAAGACTGGAGGACTCAAATTAGAGGTTAAGCAAAGGGTAGCTGAAAAGAACAAGAGTCAGCTACCTTAGTTTAAAAATAGAAATAGAATGAAGCTAGCAACCTGAGGGAATTGACATGTAGCAGATTATGAGGAAATTGGGAAGGTTCTTTTATTACAGTTAAAACACAGAAGAAATGAAAAAAAATGCCAGGTTCTAGTTCTGCCTTCAGCCAAGAAGAAAAGTTCATAGCATTAAACCAATTAAGATTAAAATGAAAGTTGTAGGCAAGATGATCCTTTCCCTCATACCCCTTTTTTGTTATACAACAGTTGAAATGTAACCCTTCCGCACAAGATGGCAAATTAAAAGGTTAATGTGCACTAAATTTTTAGAATTAAACCAAGGCTAAACGGTTTTTTTTTTCTTACAATTAACTTTCAAGGTTTGATTATTATTCAGATCAGACTCTCTGGTTCAACTTTTTCACTTGCTAACCAATTCAGATTGAATATTGACATCAGAGGAGGATAAAGTATTCCAAGCACCAGTGAGAGGGAAAAACAGGATGGGTACTGCAACAAGAGAAACAGGAATCTTCACCTGCAGTTTAGACAATGGAAGGACTTGTTCACTTCAGAGGTTGCATGTATTCATCTGTTCTGCCCTTGGTAAAGACTGCTCAGATTTAACAGAAATAATTATATTAATTGCAGTACAACTTAGCAAACTTCTGAAATTGGTAATTTCTAGATTCACTCAAACAACAGAGTTCCTTCCTGTGGAAAATTGCCTTTTTGATGAAAATCCTGAAGCTTTTGTTATCTGATGAAAATTTAAAGTTTGAGGAAAGCAGGCACTGTAATTATGTGTTTTATGCAAACACAAGTTCCTACACAAGAAATTTGACAGAAAATATTTGGCAGACCCTAGTAATTCCTTTCTTGCCTTATTTCACATTACTGAGAAAGATGCAAGCAGATAGAATCTGGAGTACTCAGGTCCCTTTAATCCATCTTGGTCTATTCAGGACAAGGGATGCCATGTAGTTTTCAGTAATTCGTAGTTTCTAGACATAGAGCCATAGAATCATGGAAAAGTTTGAGTTGGAAGGGATCTTAAAGATAATCTCTTCTCAACCTCCCTGCCATGGGCAGGGACAAATTCCACTAGACCAGGTTGGTCAGTGCCTGTCCAACCTGGCCTGGAACTCTTCCAGGAATGGGGCATAATATATAAATCCATAATAGCTAGAAGGATGGATTTTATTTTTTTTTTATAAATTTTTTCATATGGTTTTCTAGTGCTTTCAGAAAAGAGCAACTCCTCTCTAAGTTTAATTTAGATATAGAAACAACACACTTCAGAGCTGCTTTCAGGAAGGCCTTGACTGGAAGGGGTCAAGATGCAATTATGTGTTTTATATATTTTCTCCTAATTAAAAATCTATTCAGTATGAAAATAGTCCGTCCACATGACTGAAGCTGGTTTCTGACAAGGAATATAATGTCAGTATCTGGTTTCATTTTAAGAAATGGACTCTACACTAAGAGTCAGTAATGGCTCATGGACAACAACAAAGCCTGAGTGGCAATAATGCTACACAAAAAATGAGATAAATCTGATGATGTGTTTAGCGTCCAAGGTAAGTCACCCAGCAGTTATTTTTTCCTTCACAGTGGAGTCCCAAATCAATTCCTAATGTATGAAATGCACAATCACTTTAGCTTCCCTTAGTGCCAGTTTAATTGCTGTCATTCATGAGGGGAAAAACACAAAATAACACAAGCAACCAAAAAAAATCTGTATTAAAGGAAGAATAGACAGAGTCAGAATTCCCATCTGAAATATAGATGGTGTTTAAGTCCAAAACCTGACTTGAATTTTACACCTAAAATCAAGAGCTAGCACTTTTCTGTACTCCTACTTCATGTATAGAGAGGAATGAATATAGACTAATCTAAATTGTAATTTCATAGGTTGTTTATACTGCATAAATAAGGTACAGCAGCTGTTTGAAAGGCAAATTGAACTAAAAGGTCTCTGGATTGAATCCTAAAGTATTTATATTCAGTTTTTCACATTATGTTCTGTTTTCAAAACCATTGCTGAATTTGTTAAATCACTGGTGTGCTTGTTAAAGAAAATAATATTCCATGAATGCTGGCTAGCCTTAGACTCTCTCCTTGAATCTAAAAATTTGTAGCTAAATACAAAACCTCTGACATAGCTGTCTTTGCTGAAGCAAAACAAACTGCAGTGAATTCTTGTTTAAACTCCATCAGCCATGGTGATTGTACTGTATTTGTAATGAAGCAAGGCCTCCCAATAACACTAGGAGGACACATTTCATAGTGTGCAATGGTTTTTACTGTATATATGATTTCACATGTCATTAGCCAGACTTTCCAAATGTGTTCCAAAGCAGCTTATAGAAAAAAACACTAACATGCTGAAACAAGATTATTAGCAAAATCAATATCACTGAATGGGCAATTTATTATTTCTTTTCCTACTTGCTATTGGTTACTACTCTAAGACCAGCTTTAAACTGAAAGAGGGTAAATTTAGATTAGATATTAGGAAGAAATTCTTCCCTATCTGGGTGATTAGACACTGGCACAGGTTTCCCAGAGAATCTGTGGCTGTCCCAGCCCTGGAATTGTTGAATGCCTGGTTGGATGGAGCTCTGAATTGAAAGTGTGGCTGCCCATGGTAGGGGATTGGAATGAGATGATCTTTAAGGTTCTTTTCCATGCAAACCATTCTATGATTCTATTAATATAATATCAATATACTGTTGTTCCAAAATGAAAATCCCAATTTTTCTCAGAAGTATTTGCTATAAGATGCTAGAACTTTATTGAAGTTTTATTCAATGTTTTTCTCTTTCATGTAAGAACTTTCACATAAAAATTTCTTTCTCCTATTAGCCTCAGGACCATACATTTTAAGCAAGAAATATAATGAATTAAGCTTGTGCAAGGTTCCTCCCATCCTGCCTTCCATCCCATGAAATCCCTGGCTTCATACTGAATACAAACAGACCAGGTTTGTAGCTACCTTGTGAATTGTTCACTCTTTTTGACCTATTTCCTTCCCATGCCCTAAATTTTCCAATCCCAATTGCTCAACAGCATTACTTTAATAGTAGACACTGTGTCCAATTCTTCTGCCTTTCCTTCTTCTCTAGATGCCCAGGAAAGACCCTGGAGTGGGAGGGATTTGAGTGTCCAAAGTGTGAGGGTGATTTAACATCTGATAAGGGTGTGAGGGTTCTATCCATCAGTATGGGTATGGGCAACTTTGAGGACTGGGGTCCCTTGGAAAAAGGAGAGAGAGTGATCTGGAATAAAACCTTTGAGCTATCTGGGGGTGGATTTCTGCAACTTCTCATTCTCATGACAGAGAAAATACAGAATGAAAATCAAATCAGGCAGCCCTTTGGTCATAATTTCCTGCTCTAAGGAAGCATTTTTAGTATTTTCTGTTTGTCTTTGAGGAAAGCAGAACTGAATTCTCAGAGGCTGCAGAGGTGGCAGGCAGGTAAGTAACACTTTTGGGGACAAGCAATTGCTTTAAGATGATTTAGGAGATCTGAGACAAAGAGAGAAACCAAACCTGTGTTTATTCTTTTTGAAAACCATTGTAATGTCACCAGGACCAGTGAAAATAAGTAAGGAATTTGACTGCCAATGCTCACAGCTATTTATCTGATTACGTGTAATCTTTATTAGAAATAGTGAATTTAGACTCTTCTGATAATTATCTATGAGCAAGCATTCAATTTTATGATTGTATATGTGATTTCATAGAGTGCTGGTGGATTTTCCCCTTGGGGGACTGAAATGCTATTATTTAGTGTTTGTTTATAAACATTCACTCTTTACAGGAGTAGATACATCATTAAGTACCTTAAATAATCTAATTATTTCCAGAAGATCTGGAACTTAAGTGTTTTTTCCTCCCTCTCCATTTGGATAGATATTAGTAATTAACTTCAGTAGTACAGGAAGGACATAAAAAGGGAGTTAGAAAAAACTTTGACTGAAAAGGATGCTGGCATGGTTATATCCTTGTCTTGCAAGAATTTATATTCTTGCTGTACTTCATTCATAAAAGCAATCCTATTTTTATGCTCACAGCCAAGAAATGAGATCAAGGTAATGTTTTATTATTTAAAAAATAAGGACTTGGAATTGTTTTTAAAAGTTTGTATGTGTGTGTATATGTGAACAGAAAAATATTCAGAGGTAAAAGTTAAAAGCAGAGGAAAGATTTTTTCATTTTTCCATCCAATTTATCTGGAGTAGTCAATTCAAAAACTGGAAAGTTTAAGAAAAAGGAAAGAAGTTGTTTTTTGTAGTTTTCAACTAGAATAATGGTGTGGACATCACTTCAGATAAAAAACACTATCTCACCAAGAAAAAAAATTTGAACAGCCTTGCTCTGAGATACAGTTTTTATCAGAATGATTATAGAAAGCAGAAGATATATTCGTTTGAGGTTGGACATTTTGTGGAAAAAAGATATTTATGTAGTTACATAGAATTCATTTAATTTCAGACTTGTGTTGCTCATTTACACTTTGGGGGTCAATATGGAAAGATGCTGCAAGATGATTTATTTCCTCAGGAATGCTCCTTGTTGCTCAGGGCAGGCATTTGCTCTACTCTGACCTCTCTATCCTCTATGAATACAAACATAAATAAAACTTAATAACAATTTATTCTGAAAAAAAAAAATCTAGACCAGCAGTGGTGAATTGCTCTCTGAGATTTTCTATTTCTTTCCAATGGTTACAGAGAAAGTCAAGAAATGAACTGTGAGCAGACCTGCAGTACATGTACTGATTTACTCCTTGGATCTCGAGTGGTCAGATATTAATCAGAGTTCACACCTCTCTGTTTGGAGGGACACAGTTCTTCTCTGGGTCTGTCCATGAGCTTGACACATACAATACCAGGGCATTTGTTTTGACCCTCATAAATGTTCCATTTTTCTTGCCAGCACTAGAAATTTGCTGAGCTGTATGATACCTGCTAAATGTTTTATTCTGCTTTTTAAGCAGTAGTATTAATAGCAGGCATTTTTTTTTTCTAAGGTTCTATCCTTTTTCATGCTGTTTGCATCTCTCTGACAGGATTAAATGAATGAATAAAAACTGTCCTGCTTGTAGCTGCACAAATGGTCACTGCTCAGTTTCCAAATTGATTATGGCATTTGAAATGTCTGAGGTTATTTTACCTTTCCTCCAGCTCTTCATTATCTTTTTGTGTTTGCCACCTCAGTGACAGTACATCAATATCCTAAGATGCCTCAAGTTTTAGTTTCAGTTTTCAGTACTGTACACCAAAACCAGTCAAGAGTTATATATCTGTGTCTAGAGGTTGACTCCTGGCTGTTCTGATTAAGTCTTCATTATCACAGAATCAAAGAATCATAGAATACCCTGAGTTGGAAGGAAACCCACAAACTCCAGCACATGGCAGCAGATCTACCCCTGCAGAACTGCTCTGTGCCATCTGTGACATCTGCATGGGACCAGCAAAGAGAACACAAGGAATACAGGAAACCTGCATCACTTCTGCTGAGTTAAAACCCCACCTGCAGAAAAATCCCTAAATTCAAATCCAAATTTTGTAATTCCAGAAGACTCCAAGATAAGACATTTTTGGTGGGAAAGCAATTTACTGAGTTTTATGGGACCTGGCATAGTCCTGTCCAGCACCTTCCAGGAGCACTACCTGGATGTTTGACACTAAGGAAATATCCAGTCATCTTGATGGCAGGAATCAAGGATCTTCTGAAGAATATCCTTGGCCAGACTTTGGTGCAGTTCACTTGATTGGACATGGGTGTGTATTTCCACCCAAATCAATTAAAAACTCCCAAATATCCTCCCCTGTGCTGTGGCAGGGAACACACAGTTCCAGGTGGGAACCCATAGGGCTTCTCAAATGGAATGATGTGCCTACACCCAGGAAAAGGGATCACCTCCTCCAAGTCTTCAGGTAAATAAAATTAGCTGTAAAAGAACTTAGAGGCAGGAGAAATTTTAATTTATTCTGTTTATCACTTATGATTTAAATATAGCTTAACAAGGCAAACAAAGCAGAGTGCCTCTCCCCCATTATCTTTTTATATTCTGGGAAAAAAAGACAATGCACAAAAAGTGTCTAAAATTGAGCAGCTTATGGTTATGTTGCTATAGTTACAGGATGATCAGAGGCTTTGCTAAGCCAGAAAAAGGAATGAGCAGTTTCAAATAGTTTTGCACCTAGTCCCTGCAGATAGTGCTACATTTCCAAGCCCACAGTTTTGATCAGCTTTGCATTGGTGAAATGCAAAGAAGCCATTTGTCTCCTGAAATTTCTTATGAATAAAAAAGCCCTTTGCATTTTGCATCTGAGAAAATTCCATGTATATTTCAAATAGGAAAAACAGTTTCTATTAATAGACATGGTCAGAAAATGTTTGTGTCTTTTTTTCCTCAGAATAATTCCTTTAATCCATTTTTCTTTGCAAAATGAAGCACTTAACATTTTTGTGCTGAAAATTGAAAAGTTCTGCTTTCAAGCCAAATCTGTTATCTCTATATATAAATATACAATATCCTTCAATTAAATACTTAAATTGTACAAGAATAAATACACCCATGTGAAATGATCAGTTCAAAAAAGAAAAACATCACCACATTTTTTCCTAGAAAAAAAATAATTAATATTCTCCCTATTAAAAAATAAATTCAGTATAGGTTATGAATAAAAATTCTCACTCAAAGATGTCATTGCTAGAGACTCCAATAGAGCTTGGGAAGTTCTGCTGGTAATCCATCTATAAAAAAGCTGAATTTGCACCAGTCTGTGCCTAAAATTTTATTCCCTTTTTAATAAAAACTCTAAAGTTTGCTTTTCTATTATGTTTTACTGCACAAATGAAGACCTTTTGTATCTGAATATGATTACTACAGAAGAATAAACATTAGCAAAAAATTTTCCTGATTTTCCCAGCCCCTCTTAAATGCATTTTCATTCAGGCAAAGAAATGCCTGCTGCTCCTAAACTTGTCCATCTTTCAGTGTATATTGAAGTGTGTGATGCAAATCTGTTATTTCTTTTTCATTTAGTCTATTGTAAGTGTATCCTACCACCCTCCAAAATTAAAAGTTGTGCTCTTATAAAGATAGCTGCTGAGTTCTGCAATCAGTGGGGTGGCAATGGGAGCTCAGGCTTCAAAGATCTTTGTTTTAAAGTGAAGAAAGAACTTGGCTTAAGTCAAGGAGCTTAGCTACAGCTCATCTATCAGGACCTGTGCATTTAAAGCCCCCCAAAAGTGGAATGAAGGATAATTTTGATGCAGTTCACTGCCCCTTTCTGCATATCTCCTGTGTGTGGGGGCTTTTTAGGCTTCTGCAGGCTGATGTTTTGAGCAGGGGGCTGGACCCAATGGCCTCCAGAGATCCCTTCTATCCAAATTACTCTGTGACCCATCCCATCTCTCAGATATCCCAGATCTTGTGTGTCAGCACAAATCAGAATTCTTCTCTGCCTCTGAACTCTGAAGTTTTACTGACCTGTCCCACCTGCCAGTGGTGGGAAATCATTGATCATCTGAATCAGAACCAGCTACTTTAGAGGGAGCTGAACTGAGCTTCAGATTTTTATTGGCTAAAAAGAATCAAACCCTCAAACAGAGATTTCAGGCTCATTAATCACTTGTGAGAACTTAATTTATATGCATGTACCTGTAGATTTCTTATCTGTAGACTGAAACATGGTTATAGTTTCAATGTCAGTAAGAAGTTAATTACTTGATCTTTCTTTAAAAGTTGATAAAAATCTGAGATAAGATTCATTTCAACTCAGTGTAGACAACTGAAGTAGTTCAGAAGAATAATTCCCTGGAAGTGATTCTGTTACTTTCATAGGATACCTGGTTTGATTAATTTTGATAAACCTGTGAGGTCTGATCCTTCTCCAGGTCACTGGTCCCCAGTGGGTCCAATGTCAGATTTACTGGCCTTAGATACCCTGGGGGGGTCAAAACTGCATTTAGTACAGTTTGTGGCACAAATATGGTTTACTGCCTCCCCCAAGTTAGGAGTCCTACAAGATAAAGTACAGACATGCAAAATCAGGGCAAGAGATGTTCAGTTTTATCCCCCTGCATATCCCAAAGTGCTAAAGACAGGGACAGACAGACACCAAAAGGAGAAGAGTAGCTGGTGAGTTTTCAAAGAAAATGCACAATGGTTTGCTGGTGAGATAATCACTTATCCCACAGAGTTTCTAAAGACTTTTGAATGGAAAACTGATGCTATTCATTATGCATGCTTTGCAGATTTACCATTAGCCCAGTAATTTTTTCTAGCATAGAAAAATATTTTCAAGGTACCTCATGTTTTAAAGGAGATACAAGAAACTCTGCAAGAGTTATCTGATGTGACTTTGAGGTGGGGGAAGAGAAACATCTGTCATCTTTTGGATAGAGGTTATTTTCTCCATGTAACTCAGATATTTCAAGATATTTGCACTGATCTCTTAGGACAAAGAGAGTTAACTGTGATATTTGCAAAAATGTGATTTTGTCACACAATTGCTTTTCTGCATGAAAACCAATTCAATTTCTTTTGTGTAAGTTTGTTTTTTTATTAAACTGAGAAAAAAATAGAGGTGAAACAGAACTACTTAGGGTTACACACTGCCACTAGTAAATGAGTTTTTACAGGACTGGGTTACAGTTATGGTAGTTCTGAAGATAACTACTCAATTTAATAAAAGATTATATGAAAACACCACAATAATAATTTTGAAATAATAGATGTGTGTGTGTCATCGAAAATAATGCCCAAATTGTTCTGTTGGGCTGCAATTTCTTAGTAGCAGTTCTCCCATTTTGCAAGCCTGTTATTTATAAGAGAATTAAACAGCATCATCAGATGGCTTAACTGACTCTGAAATTGTAGTATGAGGAAAAAAGTGGGAGTGAAGTGTCAGGCTCTCAATTGAAACATTACTCTAGCAATGTCTGAGGTGATCAGAGAACAAATAAAAACCCATACTCCCACCCAAAACTACCAATTAGAGAAGAACCACTTGTCCATTATCATGAGCAAATTAGACTGGAAAACTCCACTGGAGATTATTTCAAATTGGATTTTTTTTGTTTGTTTGCTTGCTCTGCCTGGTGCAAGTTATTACACTGACAGAGTTATTTTTTTCTTTTCTCAGTTCTTCTACTTCTTCTTAAGTGAATTCCAAAATAGTGGAGTAAAAAGAGATGGAGTCACAAAGTTGTTTAGGTTCCTGATTCTAGGTAGGTTTTTAGATACCAAAGACATTTAATGGCCTTTAAAATCCATCCCCAAAAGCTCACATTTCCTGGTAGTTCTGCTTAATGATAATTATTGTGCAGAAGAGCAGTACAGGCCCAAAAATTATATGTATCAAAAATAAAAAATGAGCATTACAACTGATGCTCTGAGTGAAACCACACTTTTTAATTTAGGGCAGCCACAATCATACAACATGTGCTCTATGTGTGCATTTGAAATTTATTTCAGATAAATTGTACAAGAACTAGCTTCTGGTTCAACAACCTCCCCACTGGTACCCTGGGCCATCCAAAACATATTCAGGTACATCCAATTCAACTGCCTCCCCTCATCCTCTCCTAATTTTGCTAGAAGTTACTCAGCCCTGCCTTGCCTATGCCTTTGTTAAAACAAACATTAAAAATAAACCAAAACACACAAAATCCCAATCTATATTTCTGCAAAATCATGAGCTGACTCTGCTCTGTTGTACAGTTTAATGACAAAATAACTCTGTTGGATTCTCTAACAAAATGCACCCTCACCAGCATAAAATTGACAGGTTCAGATACACTTATGGCAACTAATACTATAAAATCTGGACACTTCACATGCTTTATGATATCCCACAGAGGCAAAGAAGGAAGAGTTATTTGACAACTGGGAGTAAGAGGCTCAGAAAGGCAAAATGACTTATCTAGGAT
Organism: Oenanthe melanoleuca; assembly: GCF_029582105.1. Lineage (NCBI taxonomy): Eukaryota > Metazoa > Chordata > Aves > Passeriformes > Muscicapidae > Oenanthe > Oenanthe melanoleuca. The sequence continues at coordinate 65,004,305 of NC_079334.1, forward strand.
AACATAAAACACCTGTGACAGAGAAAGAAGCTAAACCTGTGTCCTCTCATTTCCAGGCTTATGCTCTAACCACTAGATAATCCTTCCTGCTCCAAGCTTGAAATCTTGGTGCTCTCATTGATTTTGCATATTATTTAAAGAAATATCTTCAGAAATGCACAGTTTAGATGTTGGCTGAAGTGTCAGTCCACTAAAATGAAAGACAAAAGTTCAAGTAATTCAGAATGTACTGATGAATGGGTTTGTTCCTCCCCACGTGCTGGACTTTTCATTCCCCTTTGCAGAACTTAATGTCTTTCCTGCTGACCCATTTTTATAGCCTATTAAAAAGGTAGTATAATCATCTGTCAACCACTCCTTCCAGGTTTATACTTCTGCAGGCTGGCTGAGAATTCACTCATCCAGGTAATAAATTAAGATATTAAAGACTATTGGCCCAAATATTGAAATTAGGAGCACATCACCAGTGACTTAGCTTTATTTTCAGTTCTCATGTAATTTTCTTTTTTTTTTTTTAAATCCAGCCATCTAAAATGTTTTATCAAGGAAGTGGTCCAAGTTTCTGTAAAGCAACAGGAGAGGCAGAGGAAGACCTGTGTCGTACTAAAAGACAGGTCTCTGCCCTATCCAGTTATTTCTTTTCATTGACTGCAGCTGAAGCCTTGATTACTATGGTTAGGCAGCTGGATTTCAGAAAATACAGCTGGGTTAGATGAATGTCACTCTTCTTTAAAGAATTAAATTGAGCTATCAGTAGAGGAATAGATTGAGAAGGGTCCACATCAAAATACCTCAGGAGCAAAGCACTCATCAGCATTTAACTCTGATTTGAAGTGTGCCATAATCAGGGTCCACTCTGACTGGATTTCCACATGGAGTTGGTATGAAATGAACTCATTTGTCTGGCAATTTTAAGGGAAAAAAAAAAAAAAAAAAAAAAAAAAAAAAGCCTAAAAAAAACCAGAAACCGAACAACTCCCCAAAAAATCCTCAGTGTTAAAAAGTCACTCTCTCCTAGGAAAATGTATTGCAAAGTATTCTGCTTGGCAAGTCAGTACTTTCTGCAGGAAAAGCACAGTGACTGCTCCAGGTATCTTGCTCCTTGGCTGTGCACTGGCCATCTCACAAGTCAAGAATTCACAATTCAAAAGTGGCTTAATCCCTGTGAACCATCCCTTCATGGCTGCTAATAAGAATTGTGACCTGCAGCTCAAAAAAAAAGGAGCTTTTTGTTTGAAACACACTGCTTGAGACATTGCAGCAAAAACCACGTGTGCCTTGCACTATGCACAGTTTCATCCTAAATAAACAAGCCAGAAATAAAACAAAATGAAAAACAAAGTCCAACCAAAATGGAATTTGAGAACATCCCAAAGAAAAACGCTGGAAAGTTGGATATATTTGAGATAAACAGCAGATGGGCTTCTCAGGTGGTGAAAAAGATAAAAATGTGACTTTAGAAATGCTAGGAGTTTTATAACTGAAGTAGAAGTGTTACTGTTGGAATTCAGTAACAGATAGCCCAAAATCCTGTTTGCAGCTTTTGAGAACACAGCTGCTTTGCAACTTCTCATAATGTTTCAGTGGAAATTAAAAACTTTTCTTTGTCTTTAAAATGAATGCAAGCTTCTGCTGGTCAGAAAAGATGTAAGTATGGCTAAAGCACTGGTGGGGACTATAGTTACCATGCAAAAAATAGAATTACTTTGGGTTACCTTCATTTGGAATCATCTTAGTATAAAACTACAGAAAATTTAAGATGCCTTTTAACAGACCTATTTGTGATTATTTCTGAGATTTTCTTATTTTCCTCAACAGGAAGGTCTTGGAGGTTTTAAAGGTGTGGTGTAAAGAAAACCCAGCCATATGAGTTTCACTCAGTTTTGTTTCTATCTTTAACCCTCTTGTGCTACCAAACTGCATAAATAAAGTTCAAGATAACATACACAGTGCTTAGGATTTTCAGTTCCATTTTTGGAGCAGTGTGGATCCTGATGCTTTCTGGCTGTCTCCCCTTCTATGTTACTTCATCATAGTCAGATGGAGGAGAAAAAAAGACTGGATCTCTGAGAGTTATCTATGAACAGAATTACACAAAGAACTAAAATCCCCTGAATGACCCTTCCTTAGAAGAGCAAAAATCTGATTTTTTTTTTAATTGCATAAATAAATCTGATTTATACAAGTTCTTTGCTCTGAAAAACACAGTAACAAAATAATAGACTAATACATTCTTATGGTTGGTTAATATGAGCAGAGAACAGTGATCAGAGAGAGAAAGTAGAAAAGGAAAACAGGATGACAAAAGAATCTGGTTGTTTGCTGTTTCTTTTTTCCTAATATTTTTGACCAGCTCAGGAACCAAAAAAAGATGCACTGTTGGGAGAGCTCACCCTCATAATTAGAAAGAAAAACTATATACAGGAGAACAATAAGAGTCTTGATGAAAGTTCAAGGAAAGATCAGATAGAAAATGAGCCTGGAATAAAAGCTTTAATTTTTTTTTTTTTTTTGTTGTGTTTTTCCTCATCTAATTTTAGAGTTTTCCTCAGCTAACTAAATTAACCATCAGTGTTTTGGGGCTTCTGTGAAGACATAGGGGTGTGGATGACATTCCCAGCTCAGCTGGTGAGCTGCAACCACTACAGTGATGGAGAGAAATGAGCATTTTAGGGCCTGATTCCCCTGCTTAGATCAGAAGAATGAGATAAATAATGCTCTAGGCAAAAAGAATTTTGTCCCTATGGATTGTAAAAGAAATCCAGGTATTTAACTCAGAAAAAAGGGTGCAGATTTTCATGTTGGGGTGTAAGAATCTCAAATATGTTCATGTAGTTGGGATGCTGGGACAGTGGTGGCATAACTGTGAAAGATGAGGAATAGGACAGGTGTGCCCATGGAAGAAAAAAAATAATAATTAACAACAACAACAAATTATCCTGAAGCTTCCTTTATGCACAGAAACTGAAGATAAACTAAAAGTAAAGTGAGGAGCGTTCAGACAAGGAGAAGAGGGGTTATTGTCATGATGTAGGAAGGTTTACACATAAATATATATTTTTCAATGTTTCTGTTATCCTGGTGGTCCATATTTCAAAGGGGGAAAACAAAAACATGCTGCTTCAGAGTTCCAGCATTAAGGTAAAAATCTGGGCAGAACATCTAGTGTCCAAGAACTTAAAAAAAAAAAGATAACTCTCAAGTGTCTTTGAGGAAAACAAATATGCAAAAGAAAACCACAAAGGATTCATCTGTCTGTGTGTGCTAATGTTTAACAGATGCTAGCACTTACAGGAGTGTTATGAGAGTTAATTAATGACTGCTGATAAAAGGAAGCCAAGGAAGCAGCTTTTTCCATATGATGAACATATTGGGAATGAAGCAATTTTCCCTTTGTTAACTTTATAGTAGATAACATTCTTGGTCATGAAGACAAGCAAAAGGCTTTAAAATATATTCACAATAAAATCTGAAAGTAATTTAGTCATAATTCATGAGTCATATAATATCCTGAGGTTGAAGGGACACACAGGCATCATTAAAGTCCAACTTCTGGCCCTGTACAAGACAGCTCCAAGAAAAAACAAAGTAAAATTATCACATGTATGTATAATGCATCTGTTGCTTAATACAACCATTAGTTAATGTCTGAGAGCAGTGAGAATCTTCTGTTCTGTGCCTGGAACCCCCTGTCTCACAGAAGCCTTGTACTTAGTGAGGGTCACTTTGTTCTACCACAATAAGAAGAATTATTGGCAACAGGTCTAAATTCACTGCTTCAATACTTAAATAATTTGGAAATATAAGACTCCCCACAGAGAAAAATCAACAATGAGACAGAGATAGTTTGAGGTCAGTGTGCACATCCTAATCTGTGCTGTTTGCCCATACTCCCTGTTTTGGCCATCCATGAGCTTTAGCTTTAGTTGAAAACAGGTGCAATAATGACATTTTTACAACTCTCCTTGTAACTTTCTGCCTACTCTAAAAACAGAGTGACACAATATAAAGAGGCATCAATATTATTAATTCTGTGTTTATTTGACATATCTGTTTCCCAGTCTTTCTGAATCACAGAACCATTAAGTCTGGAAGAGACCTCTAGGAGTATTGACCATCAAGCTCAACCATTAACCAAGCCAACCACAAACCCTGATGTTTGCAGGAATTGCACCAGTTTGCAGCAGACTAAACTGGGGCTGACACCAATGCTTTGGACCCAATCCAAATTTGAGAAGCCTTTTTTGTGGAGCAATTAGCATTCACTTTATTTGCAGAATAAATGAACGTTTGGGCTCTGGAGAACAATTGGTATAATTGCTTCTGAACATCCTCCACTTTCCTCTTTTATTCCCTTGGCAGTTCAATGTGAAGTTTCATGGATGATACACTGATCTAAGAGAAGTAATAAATTTTGGAATTCAGTGAAAGCTTTTGCTAATTGTTAAGATTGCAGAGAGATTTCTTTTGCCATGGAATGTGATATATTTATAAATACATAAAATAACTTCTCCCAGTAGTGCTATTGCATGACCTTTTAACCATCTTTGCACAGGATAAATATTCTTTTTACTATTAATGAATAACTAGAGTTGCTAAAGCCTTCCATACAGTGACTTTTAATTCTCTTGCTGGCAAGAAAGTCTCCTCAGGAAACTCTACTTTATTTAGATGCATGTAACACTTTGACCCTTCTTGCTGTTTTTAGGTCCCTAACAGCACTGTTAGAAGTGGTTAAAAAAATCACACTTTAATTCCATTTCCAAAATCAAAAGAAGTGCAAAGACTTGTGATGAATGATCATTGCCTCATATGCATTGCAATAAGAAAATAATATACAAGAATCAAAGAAAATCAAGTATAAATCTTGTTAATGCCTTAGTTCAAATGGAAGTTTAGTGACCTGTTTTTCTGACCAAATTTTTAAAGCAACCTGCAACTGAGATTCCACATCAATGGAAATAATAGCTTATTTCAGTGTTAGCTTTCTAAGTTAAGATTATTCCTTCACATTTTACCTGAAGCCCATTTAACCTTCTTGTCTTACTGCAAACTTTGTCTTTATTTGTGGTGTCTATAATGGACTATCCATTAAAAATCAAAACAAAAGGTATTGTATTCTCTTTTCCTTTTCAACAATCTTTCATACATCCAAAGACACTTCTACTAAATATATTCTTTTCTTCAGTCTTTCCTCACAGATTCTGTTTTCTAGATTATTTTTTTCTGTAAATCTAAGATCTCCACTAGATTTCCTTTTCAAAATTTAATGTTTAATTATGTACATGATATTCCATCTGACAAATCATGGGAACATTATTTCCCTTTTATATTAAAAAAATATAATTGGTCATTTAGTTAAGCAAAAATCCAAATTTTAAAGGAAAAACAATTCCATTTTGATAAGAATGAAAAGCACTGTTTCATTTTTTTTGCCTAAGCACCATATTTTTGAAGGTGGATTTTTGGAAGGTTGTGGGAATTTTGGAAACTCAACATTTTGTCTTGTAAGAAAATTTACAGTGGCTCTGAGCAATTTCAGGAACTCATGAAATTAATTGAATAAATATAAAGAGAAAAAAGGCATAAGAATAACCACAAAGGAAGTTGGACCCTGAAGGGACATTTTATTACCTCCATGGTGTACATTATGAGTTTAGTACTGGGATTGTGTTTCCAGGAACAAAGTTCTGCAACTTAGTAGCTGTGCAGAAATTTAGAACACTGAGAGGAAGGAAAACTTTCTCATTGCAGTTTTCCCACCTCCACTGACCTTATTCTCATTTTGCATCCCCACTTCCATATAAAAACATTGCAATTACAGCAATTTACTATTATTTCCTGTGATATTGAGAACTTATTGTTCAAATTTCCTTCTGTCTACAAGGGTGCACTTCTATTTATCTAAAAGCACAAGCCAGGGGCTTTAATAACAATTAGGTTCCTTGAACATAAAGACAAATGTGGTGCTAGCCCAGAAGAGTTTACAGTACACTCAATACACAAGTCAATACTATTTTCAGTTGAGCTGATGTGCTCTAAGAGCAATTTTACATGTGATAAAACTCCCACAAGGACAAAAAAAAAAATCACAGAGGGCTTTGGATTTTGAGTTGTCCATATAATTGATTTTTTCCTTCCATTAGCTGAATATTTTCTTTAGTCTCTGCTACTGCTGTGTCTTGCATTGTTTGTTCTTTAAGGAGAATATTTTTGCACAAGGTTTGCACATAATAAACACAGAAAAGTTGAATATTTGTAAGCCTGCAGATTCCAGAAGTCTATTTACAAACAAAGGAATGTGTTAACAGCTGTGACAATGCTGAGTTCCTGCTCCAGTAAAAGGACTATTCCTGAGTTTGTAATTGTCAATAAAGCAATTAGTAGCAGGGGTTTTTTTCTGGTAAAATTCTTCTAAAGAAATCTGTGCCCAGCATAAAAGTAAAGAACTGGTTAATCAGGGACTGGAGAAAGTACAAGGATGCAGAACATCACTTCTATATAGGATGCTACTTTTTTACAGCTTTTCTCCCAATAGTACTCAGAAAAAGCTCTTTAGTGGGTGTGGACTGTGTTTAAATAACACCTATGGAGGCCTATCTTTCAATAAATAGCTGTCACTATAATAATATGTTTGAAAATAGAAAAGGGTGCTCAGGTTAAAGGTTGGATAAAGCAGACATAGAAGTAAAAAGAAGGGGAGGAAGAATATTTTTTCCAGAAAAAGGGAAAAAAGCCTTTTGGCTTTCGTAGGTGTGAGCTCTTATCCCCCTTTCTGCATAAGTTTATTGAAGAAAATGTATTTTTATCCCATTGCATGCATTCTTCCCTTTCTCGTCTGCAACCATACCCAGATTCTAACTGCACAGGCAGGTGACTTCAGTTGTCTTAAACTTCATTTTCTACTGAAATTCCTATTAATTGAAAAAAAAAAACCAAAACAACAATTTAAATAATGAACAATAATAATCACCTCCATCTTTATTAACTGCCACCCTCAGGACCTCAGAGACTTGATCAGGTTCATGGGGTCCATGGTTTTGATGGGTTTGAAAAGGGTGCAGGAGGAAGTGGTCCATGAGAAGGTTCCCTACACCTCCTGCATAGCCAAATATGAGAAGTGTGTTCAACATCTTGTGCCAGTGAGCATCTCTTGCTTAAAGGCTTCTCCAGTGTACAAAGGCTACAAAACCTGAGCTCTCACTTCATCCTCTTATACCACCCCTAATTTCCAAGGACTACCTCTCTGAACAGCACATCCATGCCCAAAGGTGCAGTTAAATCCTTGTGTGTCTGTAGTCATTCTCTGCCTGCAGTGACACAAGAAAAAAATCCCAATTCACTAAAATCCATACATTTCACACTTCCTATTGATCCTTTTGATTATTTTTCCTCCCAGCTAAGAGAAAACAGCTTGTCAAAGTGCCAGAAGATTCTTTGTTTCTGGAGTGCAAAAGAGCTTTCTAGAATATAGGGCAGACTGACAGTTATCATTTCTTTTCCCTGCAGACAGAACAGATAATATTTCCCAGCATTTCTTGGCGCTATCACTGCTGACTCCTGATAGCAACAAAAAGGCAAAAGATTTAAAGAATTTCTGGTAATTTAATGGTGAACAGACCAAACTGACAGGTCTCTTCAAAGACCCTGCAAGGTGCATGGATGTGATGAAGGAGTCTAACTTGCTTGAGTGTTTGAATGCAGGATGATCAGCAAATGAAGGGAGTGAGAGCTCATTGTAACCTGCCTTATCTAGATGCACAGTGGAAAATAATAATTTGTTACTTTTTTTGCTGACTGCTCACTAAAAATTGTTGGGCATTGCTACGAGGCTGATTTCTGGTCTTGACTTCTTTTTAATAAATCAAGACCTTTCCAGAACATCACCTTTTATTGCAGTTCTGCTCTGAAACACACTGTATTGCCATTGGAGATTAGATCTACTAAAAGAGAACTTACCTGTCCATTAGGACTATCATCAGTAGCTTTTGACACTGGGTTCTAGCACAGGGCACATGAAAACATAAGTCAGATTTCCTTTCTCCTGTTTTGATATATATTCCTCAAATTCTGCCATTCTGGGAAAAAAAAAAAAAAAAAGAAAAGAAAAAAAAAAGTAATCAAATAGGACAAAGGGTTGAAGGCCAGTTTGGATGGGGCTTGGAGCAGCCTGGGATAGTGGAAGGTGTCCCTGCCCATGGAAAGGTGTTAGGACTGGCTGACCTTTAAGGTTCCTTCCAATCCAAAACATTCTAGGATTCTGTGACTGCAGTTGTTAGTTTCTCTGTGATCCTCTTCAGATTAAAATCACAAGCATTTCTGAATTAACTAATGTTTATTGTGCAGAATGGGAAATACTGAGGAACATCTACTTTCACTCCCCATCTGGTAACTAATACACATTTGTATTTTGACAGCTGGATACCTGAGGGCCATTTCACAGTAGGAGTGAATGTACATTTCAAATAACTCCTGGTCATGGCCCAGGATTTGCACAAAAGCCATTGGATTGCATTTTCTTCCTGCTGCTCCTCCTAATTTCACCCAGATGTGAGACCCCAAGGTTCATCCTAAAAGCCTGAGAAATTTAAATTAACACATTTTAACTTAGAATTTCCTAACCAAAAGACCCTGTATTGTCTGTCTGACTGCTGCTGGCTCTGAGGTACAATCAGGACAGTTTGCACACCAGGTTTTTCCTGCTGATTGGCAGAGGTTTGTGCCCTTGGAAGGAACAATCCCAGTCTGTGATGAGTCTCCTGCATCTTCACTGCAAAGCCAGAAGTTTCACTCTGTCAAAGTTCTAGACTGAATGTTCAAGTGTGAGAAGTTCATCCTGCCCGGAACAGAAATTCAAGGGAAATTGTATGTGGGTGGTAAATCTGGCCACATGGAGGATTAGCAGGCATGTGGAATGTGTGCTGCAGGACTTCACTCTGCACACCCAGTACCATCACCCTGGTACAAGATAGACAAGAGCCTAATGGGAGGAGTCTTCACAAAAAAACCAGAACTTCTGCAGCTTGTTCATAGCTTACCCAAGAAAAAGGTAGAAGGTGATCTGTGATCTGGGTTCCTTTTCCTGCTGGGCTGTCTGCAGTCTGTCCAACAGAACTTGGACACTCATAGCCCATGGCAAAACCTTTTCAGGAGAGAATTCAGCAGGACTTTGATGGGGTAAAGCAAACTGCTACACAGGCAGACATCAGCAAGGTGCAGCGTTTGCTGCAATCCGTTGGTAGCCCTATTTCAGTATAACACGTCACTCTAGGGAGAATATATATTTTCCATGGATAAACCAAAATGGACTCGCTGATCTTACAGACTTCTTAAATTTCAGAAAATTGGGATTGCATAATAACACTGGCAGCATTTACTGCCCTCAAAATAATACGTCTCAGAACAACTTTTCTTGCTCAGCACTGAACAGAAGGGAGGAAAAATATACTGAAATAAAGCAACTCACTGTATTTAGTTTGCTGTGCATGTTAAGCTTTGCAATTATAACTATGATAGATACAAATTATTCATCTTTGCTTAATATTTATTACAACTTTGTCTGCCTGTGCAGAGCAGAAATGAGAGGTTGAACAGATCTTGCTTGTAAGGATGCTCAGTTGCTCTGGAGCTTCCCTTAAGCATTATTTTTTCTCTTTGTAAAATCCTGTTTTGGGTAATTTCCCCTCAGCAACAGCACAGCAGTGAATCACAAAAGAATGAAGAAATGACAGCTAATGTAGTGCCAAGGTCGAACCTTGATTTACAGCTAAAGTTTCATTTTAGATACTAGTCTCCATTAAGAGGCTCTGTTGTTTACTTTTAGGCAATTTGTTTCATGTCTCTCTGCTCTTTTTCCTCTGCGTTGGTTAGGCTTGAATTTTCAGCAGTTGATCAACACATCTCACTGGACTCTGGTGAGAGTATCTCTGCAATACTGGCAGGACACCAATAAATAAGTGTGTACTAAACCAGAGCCTTGTTATCCTTTTCAGTGTTGATCTGAATCATGGGTTTAACTGATGAAAGGGAAACATGCAGAGGTTGTGAGTCCTGGGGAGACCAGAGTGGAAGGTTGCTTTAAAAATTTGGAGAAACAGTTGGAATTGTGGTTCATGGGGAGATTCAATACTAATAAGAACCAGTGTAAATTGCTACACTTCTGGGTAGGAAATAAAATTCATATAACATAGCAGTAAATTGTGAAACAGTAGCATGAGAAAACATAGAAGTTGAAATTTTACAAGCATGAGGTTGAATGGTGTAACCCTGGATAAGAAAAGGGCACATTCCCTTCTGGGCTGTTTTAATGGGATGGCTGAATGTCAGTGTCAGGGGGCAACTGCTGTCATAGGCTCAGTTGGAGCCTTGTTTAGAGGGCGTTGAATATAAAAGATGAAGGTCAAGAGAAGAACAATGAAAGATCTAGAAAGCCACTTGTGCACTAGATTGGCTTTATCTGGAAAGCGGAATCTTGATTCAGTTGCCAAAATATGTCTGTGTAGGAAACTGGAGTTGCCTTCTGTCATTCCTAGCATTTGCAAAGGGCAGCCAATGGGAGGGAAGTGGAGAAAATGCCAGATCACTGAGGGATAAGAAACAGTGAACATGTCTGTGTTTGTACACCTGAATCACTGGGCACAAGAGAGGAAGGAAATACCAGAATCTTTTAATGCCTCGGAGATTTCTCCTTCTTCTCCTGCTTCTTCTTCTTCTTCTTCTTCTTTTTCTTCTTCTTCTTCATTGTCATCATCTTTGTCGTTGTCTTTTTTGTTGTGGTCTTTTTCTTCATCTTCGTTGTTGTTGTCAACTTAGTTGGTCGATTTTGTCTTCTTCATCACCGTCATATTCGTCATCACCATCATCTTCATTGTCGTCCATTTCGTCATTGACTTCATGGTCTTTGTCTTTGTCGACTTCGTCATCATCATCGTCTTCATCGTCATCTCCATAGACTTCGTAACTGTCTTCTTAGTCATCTTCATCATCATCATGACCTTTTTCTTCATCTTCTTCTTCTTCTTCTTCATTGTTGTCACTGTCTTTGCTGTCAACATCGTCTTCCTCATCTTTGTCACTGTAGTCATCTTTTTCTTCATCTTCGTCTTCATTGTAATTGTCTTCATTGTCGTCATCATCTTTTTTGTCATCACCATTGTCGTCATCGACTTCGTCATCGACTTCATCATCAACTTCGTTGTGGTCGTCGTCTTGTTTGTCCTTGCCTTCATCTTTGTCGTTATCTTCGTCGTCATCATCGTTGCCAACTTCATCGTTATTGACTTCATCATTGTTTTCTTCATTGGCTTCATTGCCATCGACTTCATCATCATTGTCTTCGTCGTCATCTTCGTGGTCTTCATTGTCATCATCTTTGTTTTCATTGATTTCATCATTGTGGTTTTCTTCATTGTTGTCATCTTCATCTTCGTTGTCTTTGTCTTGGTCAGCGATGGGGACAGTGTCAACTTTGTCCTTGTCTTCATTGGTGTCGTTGACATGTATATGATACATCACATGGAGAGACTTCTCACCTGGCGACTGAGCTGCGCATTCCCCTTCCTGCTAGAACTGCAAATGCTGAGGGTTTTTGCACTCCAAGAGAAGCATGATGCTCCTGGAAACAGAGAGACCTCTAACAGCTCCTGAAATTGCCTTGTAGGTCAGCAGAGTTCCAGCATACAAGTGAAAATGTCATTGAGCATTTTTTAGGATAAAAATTCCTTAGAAGAGTACCTCAGGGTGGATGTGTGGTTCTCTGATGTTGTGGATTTCTTTGCAAAGTGCAGATAAGTTTCACAGAATACTGGAATCATCAAGAGATTTGGGTTTGAAGGGGTCTGAAAGATCTTCAGGTTGCCAAACCCCTGCCTTTGTCTGGGACACCTCCCACTGGACCAGGTTGCTTATTTTTTTAGAGGACACTTTCCCAGGAAGAGAGTTTTTGCCAAAGCCATGATGAAAGCCAGGAATGATTTCTCTACCCTAAATGGGAAAGGGAATCAATCTGTCACATCAGGCACCCACCTGTCTTCAGAATATGAGCTTTTTGGAATGACTAATAATGAATCAAATCCACCTGATAACAAACAGCTCATTTCCCCTTCACTGAGCCTGTTTCTCCACCCTAGCACCACTGAACAGCTTTTCACAGCAGCAACTCACACAGACAATCTTTCAATCACCACTGGAAACCAACGAGGAGTTTTATTGATCCAGGAGTTGCATGTGACACTTTATGTCATGTAAGAGTTTTGATGAAAATATCAGAGCTGCTGTCACACTGAACAGCACCAAAGGTTGGCCTGCTGATCTCTAATCAAAGTTTTTGGGTATGCTTCTATGACAAAGCCAGTAATTCAGAGTGAAAGTTCTCCACAGGGGACAGTGTCATATCAATCTTATTTAACATCTACTTAAATGTTATTCCTGCTATCTACAATCAGTACACAAGTTCAGCTGCTCAGACAGAATACATCTTGCCCCTCTTAGCTCCTTGATCATGTCAGTGAATTATTCCTGTCATTTTCCTCACCTTTTTTCTCTACCTTTACTCTTGTCTGTCTTTAGACTTTGTGTCATATCGAATTTATCTTGAATTCCAGCTAGAGGAAAAAAAAAAAGCAAGTTTGCTTTGTGAAATGCCTCACACAATTTCAGGGCGTCAAAGGGGAAAATCGACATTTTCTTGCTGAGAGTGAAATGCCTGAATGAAGACAACCAATCACTCCTGTGCTCACCCCCCATTCTCCCCCTTATGCTACTCAAGAAAAGTGATACTTCATGATAAATTTTGACACCATGGAGTTTACTTGATAATTTTGGTTTTGGGGAATTTTTTGACCAAGTGCAAAGATTAATATGGAGAGGAGGATGGAGTTGTTTGGTAGGAGAGATATGTTTATTGGCACTGAAAAGTGGAATGGTAAAAGTATAAGAATTGTGGTTTTCTTGCACAAGTAAAGGCAGTGGTATGTGGCCCAAGAATATTTTCAAAGTATCTCAAATGATCTGATTTAACAATTACTTGATTATCTGCATCTGTGGCTTTAACTAGGAGGACTTTATAAAACTAATTTTAAAATTTGAGTTATTGCCTCCATTATTTTGGTTAAAAAGAATCAGTTCATTTCATTAAAGATTGTTTAATGTCACAACTGCACTGGTGTCTTATTCAGTATGTACCAAACTAATATAAGGCAAGAATTTCAGGTAAATATTGAAAGTTAAATTATGACTCTGGAGTTAACACAGCCTAATCCAGCAATTCAGTACAACCATATTTCCCCCTTCTTGTCTAGGAAGAGTGTTATTATTGAAGAAGTACATTTAACATTTGTTTCAACCTCCATGTTTTCATAGTTTTATATAGTCTGCAAAAAAAAAAAAAAAAAAAAAAAAAAAAAAAAAAAAAAAAGTATCAAACATGATAAAAAAGTCAACAAAATAGCAACGTTTATTTTACTGTTTGTATGTAATGACTAATCAGCTCTAAAAATTTCCACAACTCTGCTATTATAGGTACTGACAGGTTTTGCATAGGCTGTGCTGATCCTTATCAAGAGTGTGAATCCAAGTGAATAATTTATTATTATCAGAGGTGTTGATTTTATTCAGAGTCTGCAGTAATAAGTTTTCAGGAAATTTGTTAGGGCTGCATTTGAATTCAAAACTCTTATTTTTAGAATTCTGTCAATCCAAAAAATGCTAAAAATCCATGTTAGTCATTTAATGTGCAGTTCATCTTGCCTAATATCCAAAAATCTAAAAATTAAATAACTACATCTGAGCAGGTCACCCTGACCTGTCTTGATAGTCAGTAATGAAAAACAGGCATTTTCAGAGGGTGATTCATAAAATCTGTCTCATCTCCAGTTTTAGAATACTGGGGTACATTTTATAACTCCCTTTTTCTGTCCATTACGTCCTTTCCTTGTGTAGGCTCAAACTCAGGTATATAACATATTGTTAAGATGTCTCAGCTGCAGCAGGTAGATTCTAATTCTCAACAATTTATGAGTTATTAGGAAGTTTTACACATATAAGACCTAAAATTTGATCAGCAAGAACTCCAAACCCTGATTTAAAAAGCAAAATCAACAATTAAAAAAATGTGTCCAAAAATAATGCTGGTTCCTTCAAACACAGACTTCTGATGGATTAATAAATCTTAGAGGAAGGATTTTGATTTTCTCCATTGTAGAAGTACTCTGGCATAGAAAATGAGGGTGGCTCCATGGACTGAACCTGTTGGTTTTGCAGTATTTCTGTGTTTGAATTGTGTTGGAGTTCACACACTGAGGTAAACAACAAGTCTCAGAATCTACTTTATATTATTAAAGATATATTTAAACATTTCATACCAAATTAAAAAAATAAAGTAAATGAAAACAAAAAAAAAACAAATAAAAAGACATAGAGCAAAGAACTCTCCCTCTATAGTGTATTAAATGCCAAGTAAATGAAAAGACCAATTTAAAAACCAAGTGATAAATATCTACTTTAGCAGCAAAAACTGAGACATAAATAGAAACTTAGCTAATGGTTTATTTAAATTAGAGGAGTCAAAACTAAAGGTATGGTTTATTTTTAAACACTGATACTTTTCTTACAAATAGCCCAATTTCAAATTCCCAACTTATTTCAACTGTTCATGGATATGAAGCTTCACACTGAGCCTTATAAATGCAGTAGTATTCATTAAAAATTCCCACAGGAATGTCATAAACCAACACTCGATGAAAATTCTGCTTGGCTGTGAAAACAATGCCTGTCACAGATTTAAAAAGATGCTCTTGCTCCAATGGACTAAATGCCAATGCAGATCCCACCTGATCTGAAAAGTCTCCAAATTTTGCTTTAATTCAGCTTAACAGGACTTGAACAGACTGCACACCATCAGTAACAAGGGATTCTGACATCTTTGGTTGCTCTTTGTCACTGTTCTTTTTTTGTTGTTCTTGTTTAAACTCTTCTTTAACAGGACTTGATGACCTCTTGGAATCAGAATTTGGAGACCTAACACAAATCCCAATGGCAGTGAATCCTCCCAATAAGAAGAAATTAAAAAGTAATAAAGCTTTTTCTGAAAGCCACCCTGTAATAATTATGCTGTGGTTTGCCCTTGCAAAATAATTAGAGAAATGTAACACATAGTCACACACTTTTTTCCTCAATTATTCTAATCACATTTGAGTTTTTCAGATAGTCCTGCAAAAAGTTTCCAGTGATCAACAGCAGTTGGTCCAAAGAATTTAGCAATTGCTACTTCAAACCAGTCAAACCAGAGTATTGCATCACTTTTAATAAAAAAAAAATAAAAATTGATAGTTTAAAAGTGAATTTTAATGTTCTAAGGATATTCTTATGAAGATAGGAACCTTAATTTCATAAAATTTTAATGCAGCCTAGTAGATCCAGTTGACTGATAAAAGCACACACAGTTCAATTTTTCCTTCAGGATTTTTGGGTGGGTCATTGTAATTGAACATAATGCTATTAAGCAATTTGCCCTTCTGCAACAGTTTTAGAGTGAATGCAGAGTAATACATTTTGTTTTGAGAACTTCTCTAAGAAAAACATGTTAAAAAGTAAATATGAGTATGTATTTGTGTTTTTATTTGTATATGTATATATTTCCCTAATTTCCAGCATTTCATGTTTAATTTGATAGTGACAGCTCTTGGTTTTCTCTCCCATGAAAATGCCAGAACATGTGTATATACTTTAATTCTATTCTGTCCTAGCAAATTCTAGCTTTACATGATGGGACGTAGTCAGTGAGAAATCACTAAGAAATGTGATTTATGTTTAAATGTTAGAAATATCTTTTTGTATTTACTGTCCCCTGAATTTACCTGCAGATGATAATTTCTGATATTTTAAAGCTGCATAGTTGGGAATGTCTTTTTCACAAAAATTCTGAATCTCTTTTTTATATCCACAGTTATCTCCTCAGCCAATATATCCTTCAATTAGGTGGGTTTTACTGAGAGATGAACATCTGCCATCTATCCCATGATGTATATTCAAGGTCAAATTAAAGGCAAACAGACCTGAGCCAATACCTGTTGAATCTAATGGAAAGACAAGCTAGAAGAAGAGTCAGAGTAATGCTTCAAAATATGAAATGAAAGCATGAGGGCATTCAGTTACTAAAGTTCAAAAGGGAAAAAAAGAAAAACCACCCCTATGGAGATGGTATTTAATTTATATAGAAATAAAGTTGTCTAAAATTCTTCCACTGGCAACCTCCACGTGGTATTTGTAGACATATTTGCTGCTTGAAATAATTTAGTACTCCTTGGGTGGGATTCAGATGCCCAGGCTTGGGCATTGAAACCCAGCAGAGATGCCATAAATGATCAGAAACCTTTGTATAATGAGGCACACAACTTGGAAGGAACCCACAACTTCCCAGAGTGGACTCTCACTGGACACCTGGCTTGAAGTTCAATCCTGCTCATGTGTGCTGAGAAAGATTCAATCAATTTTATTTGTTGCTTTGAAGATTAAATTCTGTTGTTAAGTCCAGCTTGCAGCACTGGAGGGGAGGGGATGCCACTACCCACTTCTTCAGCAGCAGGAGTGGCAGGAAACTGTTGACTCAGAAAAAGGGAGACCCCTCTGTAAGGATCTAATTGTTAAGAAATGCCTCTGCCAGAACTAAGGTAAAAACAAGACCACAGGCCAAAGTCACTCATACAGATTTTATTTAACAGCAAATGTGAGGCAGAGAGATAGAAATAGGAGGAAAAGTGAGGAAGGAGAGAGTGAGATTAAATAAAGATATCATGAACAAATGGATTCCAACAGCATCCCATTTGTCCTCTTCTTCTGGCCTTCCCAGATGTTCCAGAGTGTTCTTCTGGAGGTACCTTATAGAGTCCAGGTCCCAGATATCCACAGGGTGTAGGTGCCATCCCACAGCTTGCTCTATCACATCTATAAGGAATTTCTTCCTTACTCACAGTTCACCACAGAGGGAA
Organism: Oenanthe melanoleuca; assembly: GCF_029582105.1. Classification (NCBI taxonomy): domain Eukaryota; kingdom Metazoa; phylum Chordata; class Aves; order Passeriformes; family Muscicapidae; genus Oenanthe; species Oenanthe melanoleuca. The sequence goes on from NC_079334.1 coordinate 65,021,290, forward strand.
TTTTTGTCTGGGTAGGGTACCCAGAGCTGACTCACCAGACCTGGCTTCCTGTTGGTGCCATCTGCTCCCAGCACAGGATCCCACATTCTTCACAGGGGGATTTTCTCTGGTGTGCTAATTCCAAACCTTCACCTCTGCTTAGGCTGGAATTTTAGCACCTCCCTGTTGTGCTGGCTTATCTGAGGGGAAATTCCTTCTCTGACAGTGTTTTGAGACATTTTACTGCATTCCCCAAGTGATTCCACTTTCTATCTCAGGACCTTTGTCATTCCCCCCCAGCTTGAGAGAAAACAGGTAGGTCACACATTTCTCATGCTGAAAATGAGAATGTATTGATGTTGGGAAAAGGAAAAACACTGCCCAAGGATCACCAGGATATGTGGGAGAAAGGGAGGAAGGAAAGAAAAAGAAGAAATTATGAAAGGGAGAGAGCTAGGGAGTGAGGGAAGGAAAAAAAGGAAGGGAAGGAGGGAAGACTTCAGCTCTATCCAGAAAATAACATTTATAAAGCATGAGCTATTCAAGATTTGGATATTTGAAAAACATTTCTAGCTCAGCTAAGCAAAATATGCCTCTGCTCAATTTTGCTTCTAGTATTACTATTGTTATTTTTCTCACACATAATATTGCAAACTCCTTTTATACTTTTTAATCCTATTTTGTAGCTGCTCCTCGATTGCAGGCAATTTTGGATTATTTTTTCTCTTCCTCTCTCGAGCCTGAAAATCATATCTTTTCCATCATATCTTCACAATCTTTTGGTCCCTTTCCACTGTGCCTCTGTCCTTGCTGGAGCTGACAGTAACTCTCATTTTCACAGAGGTTGTGATTATGTTTAACTCATTGCTTCTCTCTCCTTCAGATCATTGATGAAGTTAAGTAAGGCCAGGCCTTGAGTATATCCCAGCTAAAAGTCTTCCCAAACTTAAAATACTCTCCTTTATCACTGATAATTCTGTAACTTCTGTTGTGAAAATGATTATAAATTATGTCTTGAAATAACACAAACCTCCTCTCTGCCTGCAACCCCTGCGACTGGTGAGTCATTTGGAATATTCACTCAATGTGGCTGCATAGATGTGGCTGTAATCAGCAGGGTAACTTCCACTGGGACCTTCCAAGAGCTGCCAAAAGAAATCTGGATGATGGAGTCACTCACAGACCCTCCAGTTTGATCTGCATCACACGAGAGCCATGGGGACCATTTCCCATTATGCTGGAAACAAACAGTGCAATGACATCCAAGACCAGACTGGTTTAATTTAAATGAGGAATCAGAGATTTCTGGGATCAGGACTGTATTATCTCCACAGATGTAAAGCACACTTTCATTTTTTTCATCAATCTGCTTACATTAAATTGAAATAGCTGAAATTTGCAAGCCTTTTATTCTCCTTGTATAATCATTCAGTAGGATTTACCACAGTTCTCACCAAAATTTGTAGTTTTACTTATATTTCTCTTCTGCTGCCATGGTCAGAGAGTTCCAAGAGAGAGATGTATTGCATTACAGGTCTTCTGGTAATAGGTTTATCTCACAAAAGAAACATGGGATGTAACCATTTATTTCTAGGTGAATCTATCTTTTATATCATCATTTCCTCTAAAAGAATTTATTTTTTCTAGATGTATTACTCATTTACTTAGGAAAGCAGGAGATTCAGGCAAGGATTTGTGGATGTGTTTTTTTTTAAACTCAGTCCCAGAAATACTGTGTGAGGGCCTTACCCTGCATCACTGAACTCTGTGGGAATTGTAGTCTCTACTTAAAGCCTTTCTGCAAGAATTCAAGGCTGTGTCAGTGAGCAAGAATAGAATGTTTGCTAATTCCCATTTAAATCTGATTCAAATACTATTAAGTTCATGGTTTTCTCCCTAAGGAGCCAAGAGTCCAAAGCCAGGTACCATTAAATGCATTTAATCAGGTTCCTGTTAAAAATGATCATTCAGTTTTCCCTGAGCATAATTAATAGGAGATGTGAAGCATTGAAAAACACAAAACTATAAATAATACTTTTCAATGTGGTTCATGGCATCTGTGTAGATGTTTTTTTTCTATACTTAGAATAGTAAGTCCTACATCTGCTTTCATATATAAAGGATTTATTTAGGATTAAGAGCATGTTACACTACAGTGCTGTAAGGACAGAAAAAGAGTGCCTGAGTTCCTCATATTTTAAGTGACTAAATAAATAGGACAAAAACTGGAGCAGCTCTGCTCTTCCTGGAGTAAGGACATGAGGGACCCACCATCATTTTCTGCTCATTCTTAAAGGATATTACATGCTCCAAAACCTTGCTAAAATGACATTTCTCTGACTTTTGTGTGACTACACAAACTGATAATTGAATCCAGCAGTCTGTAACCCTCAGCAGCTTTAGGATAGAAAGGGGAAGAGGGAAAAGTTTTCTTGACAGCACAAGGAAGGGTTGGCAGCAGAGCTGAGGCAACAGCTCAGCTTGTGAGCAGCCAGCCCTGCCCTGAGCACTTTTACAGCCTCTCCTCATTGGGGATGGTCCATCTTCTCACCTCTGCACTCCTCCTGGGGTGTGGTGTGAGAGCCTGACTGATCTGAATGACTGACCCTGCTCCTGCCCAAAGCACTGAGCCGACACTCCTACACCTTATTTTCCAATTCAGCAGTGCCAGCTTAGCCTTTAATTTTGTTTCATTAGAAGAAATTTTTTTTTTAAATTATAATTCATTACTTCTCTTAATATTTTACAGACTTGTGCTGGCAGAGGCTTAACAGGATCCAATCCCTTTTTCATTAGAGAACATTCATTGCATTCACCTTGCATCTCCATTATGGGCTGTCAGAGAATTCATGCACAGCAGCAATGGCCTGGATAGGCACTCACAAATGTCCTGCTCATCTTAGGAGTGGTGTAACTGAGAGCAAACACAATCCAGTGGTGTTTGCCCATTCCTAACGTGGGTATTGCAGGTCTGTCCCACTTCTCCCTGTGTAACCTGGGTGGCTTTTCCTGATTTCACACCAAACTGCTGCTCTGAGGGGCAAGAGAGGCTTGCTGAAATCCCAGCAGTTCCTTGGCACTCCTGTTGGCTCCTGTCCATACTGTCTTATCAAACTGTCTTAACAATGTCTTATGTCTTAACAATACTGTCTTCTGCCTTAACAGACTCCAGCTGTCTCAGCAAGGACTGAGGGTTTGTCTGCTGAACAATCACACAAGACATGCTTTCTAAATTTACAGAATTTACCTGGAATTTGTCATTCAGTATCTTTTCAGGCTTTTATTTATTCATTTATTTATTTTTAATGTGAGTATAATGATATGTTTTTCTGTGGTACAGAATTTTCCAAGGTTTCTGAAGTCAAAGTGCACATCTTTAGTTTTATTTCAGCTCCCCTCCTACCCATGCTGTGGTGTGACCATGGTGGGTTGACCTTGGCTGGGTGCCAGGTGCCCCCCAAAACTATTCTGTCAACCCCCTCCTCAGCTGGAAAAGGGAGAGAAAATATACCAAAAGGATGGTTGAGGTAAGGGCAGGGAGGGATCACTCAGCAATTGCTGTCACAGGCAAAACAGACTTGGGGAAAATAATTTAATATATTACCAATCAAATCAGAGCAGGAAAATGAAAAATAAAAGCTGATCTTAAAACACCTTCACCCTACCCCTTCCTTTGTGATGGGCTTAACTTTATTCCTGAATTCTTTCCCTTCTCCTCTCTCACAGCACTGCAGGGAGCTGGGGAATGGGGCTGTGGGTCTGTCTTGGATCTGCAGCACTTCTGTTCCCCTGCAGCCCTGCCTGTCCTGCCACTGACAAAACCTTGATGTGCCAACCCCAAAGAGTGACATTGCTGCTGAGACCAGCTTCTCACAGGTGCAACCCAACTTTTGCTCTCTCAGGGAATCTCATACTCTTCCTTCTGTTCTTTCTTCACCACATAATTTTGAATTATGACTTCAGTTTGACAGCAAACCCTGGACTCTCTCTATTCTTTCTAGCGTGCAGTGATACAGTTTTCATCTTGCATTTAAGGAATGGCATAGAAACTATATTTGCCAAACAAAACTGGTCCAGCAGATGTAAAAGAACTGAAGTCACCAGCTCATAATTCACTGTACAGAGACAGTCACAGGCTCAAAGGATACTCTGCCTGTGACAAGCAGAGTGACTTAGTTTAAAAAGCACACAGGCTTTGAGCTGAGGACCATTGTAGCCCAAAACACTACAAATATTAGGGCCAAAACTTAAAAAGTATTTTTTAGTAAAAACTTGTGCAGAAAAAAATTTTCAAAAAGAAAAAATATGTTTATCTTTTATTTTTTTATATTAAATATCATTTATCCATGACTTCTCTCATTTAAGGATTTTTGTGTGGTAAAATTTAGAGAACAATTTTATCAACAAAGGGAAGGCTCTTTATTTTTTTTGACTGTTTATTCTTTCATAATTGTGTTTCCTCATAATCTGTGATTCCAAGAGAAAGACAATATCAATCTGTTTGATATTAAAAGTTCCCAGTGTGCCATTTCTTCCCTTACATCTCTAGGTAGCTTTGACTAGCATGGCAATGGTTAAACAACATGAACTCTCAAATTTGTTTTAAATAATTATACACTAGAAGGGTTACAGCAAGAGGTGAGTGCCTATAATTTGTGCTGTGCCAGTAGCTTTCAATTAAATCTCAATTTGATCTCTTGGAGCATCCTGGCCCAAATTTGCAGCTAATTCTACCTCAATCTTCAAAATTTAATCAAGTATTTAGGATTGAAGAAAGTAATTTATTAAGTGCTGCAATGACTTTGTAATCTTCCACAAGGAGGTACTGCAATGATAAACACAAGCAAAACTAAAAGCACATTTGAGGTGGGTGTCTGAGAGTGAATCATAGCTCATACACATGTTCATTGTGTACATGAGCTACAGCAGGTGAAGGGGATCACCTGTCCTGTGAGGAATGATTGACAGAATTGGAAATACATTGATTTTTACATAAAGCAGTTAGGGAAGATCAATTAAGGTGCAAAAAATAAACCTTTACAAGATTAAAAACTTTGTCAGAAAAATAGGAAAGATGAAGTGGTAGAAAGGCATTTCAAGATTGCAGTAGATAATTCTGAATTTTTAATGCCTCACAGGATTGAAATCAGCCTTTTTCCCTCTTAACTGAGGTCAATAGAAATGTCTGTCACTGAGGATTGTGGAAATAATTAATTTAAAGTTATGAAACTATGATATGCAGTCTTGCCTGGACTTTACCTTCCCTGTGCAGAAGAAAACAGCATTTCTGTACATCTTCTATTTCCTTTATCCTGATTAGAAAGGTGCAACATGACAATCTGAGGTGAAATGTGAAATCATAGCATTTGTGCTTGTGTGGCCTGGACTTGTGCAGCTTGCTCCTGTTTGTGAAGTGTGCTTCACATCAAAAGCAAGCACCACACAACCCTTGGGTTGCTGAGAATCTCAGTTTGGGATGAATGCATGAGTACTTCTCTGATTGTCTCTCTGTGAAATACATTGAAATATCACAACGAAACCAAGGGCATTTTCCCAACCAATTTGCTGACAGCGTGAAACTTGGTGCTAACAAGAGTTTTGCAATTTGAATGAGTTTTAATCAACTCTTAATGGAGAGTTTCTCTGTGTGTTCAAGTTATTAGTCACATTCTCTCTGATCCCAATGTAAAGGCATTGTATTATTTCTGAAATACAGAGAAATAAACAAGAAGTTGCTGTTGCTCTCTACCATCCATTTGAATCCATTTCTTCTCACAAATACAAGTATGCACATAATTTTGAGCCTACAATGTTTTCCAACTAATGGGATACTTCTCATAAGGATTATAGCAGTGGCCAAGCCTTAAATTAAATTGAATTAAACGCTGAACACACTTATCTATTTGCTCTTGGGTGCCATTAACACAGGGCTAGGAAGGATACTGCTCAAAGCACCAGAAATGTCTTGGGACTGGACAGACTCCAAAGTGTGAGTGTGAGGTACAATTTTCCAGTGATACCACACAGAAGGAAAGATGAGTAAGACATTTGGATGAAACCCAGTGGATGAAATAGTGGCTGTAGGCTTCATGAGTGTATGTTTCCTGCACAGATTCATCTTCAACATCTTGTCTACAAGTACAAACTCTGAGCAATCAAGGGAGACAGGCACTGAAAGACTTCAGTCCATGTCACTTTGATTTGGAGGGCTGAGATGTCATCTGAGTCACAGAATTGCAGGATGGGTCAGGTTGGAAGGGATCTCAGTGGATCATCTAATCCAAGCAAGGTCATCCCAGAGCAGATGGCAGAGGATTGAGTCCATTAGGCTCTTGAACTGTTCCAGTGCTTTCTCTCAGTGCAGATATCCCCCCACCCAAAACACTTCAATGAGCACATCCGTTATGTAAAAACTGTTCTGAGGAGGGATGTGTTCAGGGTCTCCTGCTGACATTGCTCCATTTTATTAAAACCCTCCTATTCCCCTGGAGAAATAGGCTGGAATGCAGTGTCTGGCTCCTCAGAAGAATGAACTTGACACAAGGATGCTCAGAAGTCATTCTTCCTCAGCTCTTCCCGCTAGTGCTGCTCTACTTTCCATTTAATGTTTAAAACTCTTTGGAGACAAAGAGAATTGGTCCTTATCAGGGTAACCAGGATATGTGCAATAGAAGTGGGACACCTGTTTTTTTTTTAGTTTCAATGCCAATGAACATTTATTTTGCACATAGTAGGACACCAGCCATAGGTGAAACCAAAAAGGATAAAATCTTCCCACAAGTGCACAAAATGCAGCATAGTGGACACTCAGACAAGAAGCTTCAGATGTTTCCTTCATCCCCGTGATGGAAATTTGGACTCACTGTTTCTTTCACCAGGGAGACTGCCTTTGCCAGCAGACCATGGTGAATCAAGACTTCATTTAGCTTTCATTTTTGCAAGTATCTTAGGGATGTTTTTTGCAGAGCAGTTACATAGTTCAGATTTTTCTTCAATGGGAAACAGCAAACCTAAACTAAACACAGGTTTTACTACTCTCTCTTCCCTTTCTCAGTTCAGCAGTCACACCAAAAGGCCACACTTTGAGTAGGCTCTAATCCTCATGATTAGATTTCCAAAGAATGGCTAAAGAGTGCCTAGAAATCATTCCTAAAATCACCACTGCCACTAAGGACTAATTCTATTTTCACAGCTCTTCGTACATCTTGAGCAGTGGGGTTTGTTTTGGTGTTTGTGTGTGAGCACAGCCTTAATGCTGTGATGCCACATATTTGTGATTTCCCCTGTGAGCTGCAAGGATGGGGTCCTTCACCTGATAGCACACATAGCTAGGCATTCTTCATATGCAAAATGTCAGTTTATGACTACTAGAGAGGCATATTTATTGTTTGCTTGCAGTTTCCTAACTTCCCTTCTCCCCATTCTTATCTGCAAGCAAAATCATTCAAAAGATAAGAAAAAAATGTCAACACTTCAATATATATATATATTTTATTTTTTTTTCCAGAATTGTTCATTGTTATCTGAAAATACAACTTGTGATGTACACATTGGAGTTAAGTGATGATAAACCTTGGGCAAAATAAAAATAAAAATAAAAAAAAATTCAGAGATGAAAATAAAATAATCATACTGACATTTCCCAGAAAATTGAATGTTCTTTTTGTACAAACATTGAAGACTGGTTTCATTACTGGGTGTCAAGAGGTCACTCAATAGCAAAAGCTCCTGCATGTCACTCAATCTACACATCAGCATTTTTCCAACAGGAACTTGCTTTCTGTAGGGGATAAAATACTGGGGTAGGTGTAATGTTACACGGGTAATGAACATATGAGACAGCTGTTAAGGTATTATAACATCTTTTTAATTACATGGGCAATAGGATCAGGGTATGCCTGCTGAAACTTAGAAAAGCACTACCTCTTGCCAAATTCTAAAATATTCCACTGCCAATCAAACACTGGACTGCAGCACCCAAGCTGGCAAAAGCATCGTGATCTTTTTGTTCTTCCCATCTAGGATGTTTTCTTCACTGTGGGTCTGAAAGGGGTTGTTAGACAAGCTGACAGTCTGGCATTACAGCCTCAATTCCGAGTCTGGGAGACCAATCTCCAAGCTCCATTAACTTCAAATTCTAGGAAGACTATAATTACATGAGTGTTAGTTTTATCTTGAAAGCCAGAATGGAGACTTCAAGGCTTCAATGGAGGAGAGGAAAACCTTATTCACATTTCTATTCTTAGTTTCCTCTGTGACTTCAGTCAACTTACTGCTCTTGGAAGTTGTATCAAAAAATCAGTTTGTTACCTGCAGTCTTCTGCAGTGAATGTTGAAATCTGTGTATGAAAAATGCTCCAGAAAACATCATCTTAGCCCCTCTATTATTTATTATTTTTCCACCTCACTGCTTAAATTCACCTTTGACATAACATTACTCACAGTGGACTCAAAAGATTTGCAAACAATTTTCCAAGTTATTATGTTCATTAAGTCTTCTCTGTCACAGATTTATATGCAGTGAAAGGTGTTTTTGTTATGGAACAGGTATATATCTGACTCAAATACAGCCTAACTATTTTGCAGTTCCACCTGTGGGCATTAGTCAATCATCTTTTTATTACTTTCAGTGCCCTGAGTTTCAGAAGAGTAAATAGCTTATTGGGAGGTGAATTGAAATGCACTGAAAGTAGAGGATCGAAGGCAATTTCCAAACAGGATCAGATTTAGCCAACACATGAAATTATTTGCCAAAAAATAAAGGTCAACATGAATGTCTTGATATTTGAATAGACTTGGGAAAATAATTGCAGCCAAAAAAAACAAAAACAACAAAACAACCAAAAACCAAAGCCAAGTGGTTTATGTTGAATGAGAAATTCCTGTTAGCAGAAATAACCTTCACACTTTTTTGCTCATCACTGTCAATAACAGATCTTAGCTCTTCAGTGGAATATATGTTTCAAGCAAGACAGGAGTAGATCCAGCCTTACCAATGAACTACTTAAAATCACAAAATATTTGAAGCACACATCTAATATAAAACAGAGTGCCATCAGGGTGTTTAAAATACTACTGAATTAATAACAAACAGGTTCCTTGCTTTAAAGTTTGAGCTCGACATTCAATTCTGGTCTGAGTTAATTTGAGTCTTGCTACCATATCTTCACCATTATTTTTCTGTACCAGCCAGGTTTTGAAGCACATCCAGGGTTTGGTAGCAGATGGAGATGCTGGGGTGGCTCCCACTCTCCTGTGTGAGGTGTTTGTTCACACAGGCACTCTCAGGTGAGTCAGCAAGAGCTGGAATTGTTTAGCATTTTCAAATAATCCAGATTCTTCAGTAATGTGACTTATGAAATTCGATATCCAATTTAGGGTCCTCAAGTTAGAGAATGTCAGTGTGAAAACACTGAGCCTACCAAGCACAGAGAGAATTTTTTTCCCTGCAAACATTTATGTTGTGCTTCCAAAGGAGAAGTTAATGGTGGCATTTCAAACACAGTCATAATACATTTTAAGCACCTGTTCCAAATTTATCAGAACATCAGTTTAAAAATGTGTCCTATGGCTTTCATGAAACTGGAAAAAGATTTTATTTTCGCAAACCTGTTATTTCCATGAGGTTTTTTTTTTACACCTTAAAACTCATTATGAACAAGAATTGAACCTATAACTGTTTGCCTCCTCCCTGACAAGTACACTGCTGCTGTTTTATAAATAATCTGTCCTTTTCCACTGTGAACCACACTGAAATATCAGTGGCTGTTCTGGCTGTTCCATAAGACTGTACAAAGTAAAACAGTCAGAAAGTAGCTGGGTGGGCAAACATAGTGCCTAGGAGAGGGATGAGTAATTAAAATAAAACTAGTGTGTTGTGTTATGTTAGCCTAACACTGCTGCTTTGTTTTTTTATTCTATTGGCATTTAGAGGGAAAAAAGAAATTCTAAGCAGTACTAAACTAAACATAGTTCATGAATACAAAGTGTTTCTGCCAACAAAGCAAAGATTGCAGTTTACACAATGCAAATGAAAAATTGTTACAAAATTCTATTGTTCATGGATCTGGAAGGCTTTAGCATATCTGTGGGGATTATCTAAGTCTATGCTGTGTTTACATGGGCTTTCCTTCTCCCTTAACTATTTTTTTTTTTTTCTGAGATATGTAAGTATGAGATTTACCTGGTTCAAAATCTGAGTGAAAACAGAAGCAGACAGACATTTGCTGTAACCCATAAACTCAAACAAACAAACAAGCAAAAAGACATTATTTGGACATTTGAATGAGGTCTATTGCCTGGAGCTCATGGACCATTCTTTGGATCTGATTTGGTTCCTTTGGAGGTTAAGCTCAATTTTCAACATTTTATGGTCTAACTTGCCAACTAAGGATAACTTAAATTAGTTAGTTAACATTTTAATCTTCCTTTTATATAATATGCACTAATTTTTAAGTTGAGTTCTAATTCAGTTTATCTATGTAATGAAAAGTATAAAGTATGGACATTTCCACAGAATTTCAGGGCACTACCAAGGCTTGGAAGGGTTCACAAAGAGAGTTACTATATTTAGATTTAAATTGTTATAAATAGAGTTTTTAAAACCTAAAAATAGCTATAATTTAAGAGCTACTGGTTTTCCCCTCTTTTTAATCTTTCTTTTGCCATGAATTTTCAGCTGTTGAAGGATATCATCTTTTGTTGTTTACAGCAACCAGAAAGCAAAATATTGCTGGAATATAATAGCTGGAAACAAAATTATTTGTCTTTTTTTATTAATGGTTGCTTTTTTAAAGGAAAAAATATATTTTATTTCTCTAAATATATTTATTTGTTGAAAGTGAAATTTGTAATTAGGGGAATAAAATAAGTGCTCCACCCTAACAGAATTGTATCTATGTATGTGAATATTCTTCATTCATATCTCAATGTAGGACTGTGCCATCCTCACAGTTATACAGAATTAGTGTAATTATGCACTGGAGACATGAATTCTATTGAGGATGAGTCAGTCTTGTGTTTTCATACTTGTTGGAAGAGTTGTTCAACAATTCTTTTGATCAAATAAAAGAAAAAAAATACACTGGAAAGTTCATAAAAACTAAAATTTCCTCCATGGGAACACACCAATTTCGACTAGTAAAAAAGCTTTGAGTACATAATGGATTTATTTTGGCCCAGAAATAGCCACATTATCCCACTGTAGCTCCAGGGTTAGGTCACTCATGTGAATTAATCTCATTGCACATCAGCTGTCATGCAGGTTTTGGGTTTCAGACAACCAAACCTTGCTATTAATAGAGGTGGACAAAAAGGAACTTTAAGAATCTGATTCAACCCATCTGATATAAAAGTCTGCTTTACAATAAGACCAGTCATGCCCAGAAATTCTTTATTTTGTCTATTCACAACAGATGGGTTTAGGCAAATGTGCACATCAAATGTTAAAACTGACAACAGCACTTTATGTTCCTCCTGTACCCAAAAAAATAATCAGAAATTTGAGCCAGATGCTCCTGCTGACACAGACCATAATGGAGGGATTATAAACATTTTCTTATGTGCTACTCTATCCATGAAGGTAATTAAAATGATGAGAAACACAACTTGGACAGTGGTTTGGGTGTAGGAAAGGGAAAATAATTTTCCATCCTTCCTCCTTGAGGAGTTTTTTACATGTGTAAAATCTAGACAAGAATTGTATTTATTTTTTTTGCACGTGATCACTCCAGCAAGCTTAAATCAGAAATCTAAAATCAAAATAAAATAAACACCTTAAAATTAAGTGTAGCTCAGAAATTCCCACACCTGTATTTGACAGTAAAGCCACATGTGAAAGAAGATTGAATTTCTGTTTTAACTGATCATCTTTAAACTATTGTTCACTCAGCACAAAAATACTGTTACAGCATAGCCTGTTGACACTTTGCTAAGCTTTTATGTTTTCTGATCCCCTTTTCTATTGTCCAGTTCACCTTTATGCTCACACTGACCTAATTGCTATATCACTGACCAAGAATTTCCCCTTCTCAGCTTCCCTTATTATTTATTTATATGCCTAAAATCACATGAAAGGATTGCTCCACTAAAACTAGATGTTGTTTTTCATGTAATCCAGGATTCTCTGTCATTTGAAAAGTTGACTGTCCTAGAAAGAGGCTTACCTTTATTTTTATAGTGAGCAGGTACTCTGAGAATTCTTTATTTCAGAGCTGAAATATTTTATTTCTTTTTTGTATCCATGGCAAAATATTCTAAAGTGCAGTTTGTATCAACCACTGCAGAACACTGGAACATGACAAATACATGAAACTATTTGATAATATAGTAAGAAGGAGAATAACACAAAAAGAAAAAAAAAAACAAAACAAAACAAAACAAAGAATATTCAGAAAACCATAGAGTTTCAGAGATACTATGAATTTCTTTGACAAGTTAAAAAAAACACTCTGTTTGAAAAACATGCAGTACTGGAGCTGAAGTTGGCAAGGCAAGAAAATAATAATAAAAAGGGCTTCTAATGATATGTCAGCCAGAACAGGAAGGCCAAACAAAGTGTTCCTCCCTGAAGAACAAGCCTGGAAAACTGGTAACAGCAGACAAGAAGAATGTTGAGGTACTCAACAACATTTTTGCCTGAATCTTCACTAGAGATATTCAAGGTCAGGTTGGGAAAAACTCTGAGCAGACTGAACAAGCTGAAGATGTCCCTGCTCATTAGAGGGGACTTGTACCAGCTGAACTTTGAAGGACCCTTCCAATCCAATGAATCCATGATCCTGCACTTCCAGGATGCAGCTGGACTTGGGGTTCTTAATGCAGATTTACACTGTGCTCTGTAGCACCACAGATTGACCCATACAAATAATATTTACTCAACTAACATGAAAAATTAATAAATGCTAATAATATTGAATTTTCTATTGGGCAGCCAAGGCAAATGGGTTGTGCCAAAAGAGATTGTGGCCTAGCAGGGAGTGCAGTGGGCTGTAATTGCACTGGTCTTGGGTTTATTGTGTTCTCTAATGGAGGCCTACAAGGACACTTTTCTAAAATCATTTAATCTTTCCTGTGCCTGATTACTTCCTGTAGAAAAAATAGAAATGGTAGGAATAATGACAAAAGCCTGTTTTGTAGAGCACTGTGAGACTTACTGAGCTCTGCATAGGCATTAGGAAATATTATTACTTATAGTTTTAAATGCTAGTAAAACAATAATAAAATAAATAAATTTTTTTTTGGGCCAATTTTTTTTTTTTTGGGCCAATGTTTTTGGCCCAGATTTAGAGGGTTTGTTTGTTTTTTTGGTTTGGGTTATTTTGGTTGGTTTTTTTTTTTTTTTTTTTTTTTGTGAACCAAGTTAAATTTACAATTCTTTTCTCATCTTCTTTTACTTGTAGAGTCAACTCCGTATTATGAGTGTTGAGCCTGGTTCAAAGGACAGAAATTTGAGCCCATCAGGTGTGAGGTGGAGCTCATTCTCCACTTGAATTTCACCTGTAGAATGTCCAGGTCATACAGCTGGACACCACTCCACTGCTAAACCTGTGCATGATGAGATTAACTTTAAAACCTTAGTTCTGATTTGTATTTGTTCCATGCCCATTGCAGGGGGTTGGAACTAGACAATCTTTAAGGTCTTTTCCAACCTAAATCATTCCATGATTCCATGACTGCACAAAGCATTGAGGCACTAACTGGAGGTGACACCTCTTGACCCATAAATGTCTCTGCTCCTGATAGCATTTTCTAGAAACACTTTTCTGCAGGAAATTCATGCAAATGAAAAATATGAAAAAGTAATGAATGATTCACACACTGAGCTTTAATTGCATCAAAGAATGGGCAGAGCAGATGAACTCATTACTTACTGTGAGTCCTGAACACACTGCATGTACACCCAAATTCCACAATCCAAGCTTGACAGTCCACCAGCTTTCAAAATCCCTGTTGCAAGGGCACCAGCCAGGAAAAGAGATCCAGGACCAGAAACCATATGTGATGACCAGATGCTAAAGACATTGGCAGCAGCTGTAATTGAAGGAATCTACACACACAGAAATGCAGTGTGAGGCTGCCTTCAATGCCTTAATCTATATTCTGAATGTTCTTTTGTCCTGTGATAGGACTGGGGGCTATGAATGACTTTGAAGGAAATAATTTAAAAGGAAACAGAGTTTCTATGGGCTGATGCAACACAACCAATATTTATAGGGTTTTCTAAGAGGCTGTAGCAGAAAAGTTTCTGAAGGCCTGAAAAGAACATCTCTCTCTTTGCAAAAAGTAAAGAAAATGAGAGAAAAGCCCATAAAAAGTACCTACAGACATTTACTCAAATAACAATACCAATAATAATAACAACAATAATAATAATAACAGTAAAGTATCCTTATTATTCTAAAGAATATTTTTTCAGTGTGTCTGAAGATTTCTTTTCTAATGCTTCCGTTTGTGCTATTCAGACCAGAGCTTTATTATTGTGACAGATGAGAGAAGTTATGGGATCTAAACCCATTCAAACAAGGATGCCAAATACAACTGCAGAAGCAGCTTTTAATCCAGCATACCATTTCTCTGAATTTTGGCACGTTAGATGCTCATTGTACAACACATCCAAGACTGCCATCTAATGCTGTTCAGTAAAATTCTTTTTCAGTCTTATATTTTTGGCATAATATTACACCAGTAGGAACACTGCCACAACATGAAAACATTCTCAGAAAATAATTTGCTCTAATCAAATAACATTTTGTTTTGCTACTGCTGTTTAATTCCCTGCCGGTTTGGATATTAGGCAGTAAGTAAAAGCATTTTTTAAATGGTATAGCTGTGATGAAAAATCTATTAACAAAAAATTCCACAAAGTTGCTTTATGTAACATGATAAATATTGACCTATAAATGTTTGTTTGTGCATTGTCTGTACATTTAAATTTATCAGTAGGCTGAACATTCGTGGCACTTGCAAATTCTTATCTGAACTTGCTTCTAAGTGCCTGGCAAATAAAAGCTCCTGTAAATTCTGCAGTTTGATTCAGAGCTATTGAGCTAGATAAGATCAATAAGCTGATGGGCTTCAAATGGCTGTAAACCATGTACTTGAATAATACATCAGTTACCTTGATTTTTGCCATGTTAGTACTTAGTCATTCATTATTAAAAATAAAATTTATTTAATCTTGCTAAGACTGCCTGAAGATTATTGTGTAATACCAGGAAATAAATGCTTTTACAAGAGTAAATTTCTCCCTTCCCTAAAGGATTATTTTTAAGATTTATCAAATTGGTGGGTGATGGAGTATAAGGAAATAAAATTGATTTCTTTCAAAAGTTTATGCTTCGATCTTGCCCCTCTAATCCAGCCCTTAGTTAGTCTGTAGCTGGAGTGCTATGTCCAATTCAGAGCTCTCAGAGCAGGAGAGACATGGAACTCCTGGAGCAGGTCCAGCAGAGGGTGAAAAAGATGAGGAAGGAGCAGGAGCATCTCTTATGAGGAAGGACAGAGGCAGCTGGGAGTGTTCAGCCCTAAGAGGCACTGGGAGGGGATCTCATCAATATCTATCAGTATGAAAAGGGAGGGGCCAGAAGATGGATCCAGGCTCTGCTCAGTGGTGACAAGGAATAGGACGAGACACAAAGGGCAGAAATTGATACCCAGGAAGTTCCACCTGAACATGAGGAAGAATTTCTGTCCTGGGCAGTGACCAAGCACTGGAGCAGATTGTCCAGAGAGGCTGTGGAATCTCCCTCACCAGAGATATTCCAGAGCTGTCTGGACAAAATCCTGTGCTCTGGAATGGCTCTGCTTGAGCACTGAATGTAAAGACCTATCCCTCTGCATTACCAGTGTGAAACACTGCTGCCTAACAGCCTACAGAATTTCAGGTGTGATAGCAAATATTCCCTGAATATCTACAAATTCCTTAAAGTTAACCAGCAGTGCTGCACCCCTCTGGCTTGATTTTCTGGAATGGGTCATCCTGTACATCACCACAACGTGGCAGAATGATCCACTTCCCAATATTAGCAATAAAATCATCAGTACCTAACATCTCCACCATGAAGATGGGAAAGAGAATTTATGTTTCTCAGGGATTTAGGATTTTGATAAAATCATCTCTACACCACACAAATTTTGTGTACATCGATAAGGATTCAGTGCTGTGAGAATAACAAAAGGAAAATGTAAAAATTTCACTGCTGGAGAATAAAGTATAAATTTCATGTAAAATGTCCCCAACACTCAGAACCTTAAGCCATGCCAATGGCTTAAGGACTGGAGTTTTCAAAATTATGTGTAAAGCATGGGATAAATAATTTGAGGGTGTATCTGTGCCCAAATAAATTTATTTAACATTTGGTAGTATTCTGATGTGAGCTTCATTCATGCCATTAAAATCTGAAATTGAAATCCATCATTCAAGCTGTGCTGGTTGATTTGGTATGGTCAGAATAAATCATACTGAAAGTCTTCTGTTTTAAGAATTTGTACATTTTTCCAGTTAAGTTCAAATTATGATGGACTTATCAAATTAAATGTAAACATATAAGGTCAGCTGAGTTTCTGATTGAACACATTGAGGAAATCATCTGGACATAGTCTATGGAATCTGTGGCATCATTACACAACTTAAAATGAGTAGTATGTGTCCATACTGAATATACCTCAAAACAGATGGATAGCTGCACTTTGAACTTCATAAAATTAGGCAGACATAAAATCTTTACATGGTTTTCAGGCAGATTCAAGAGAACAGATACAAAATTTTCTTCCTTTTTTAATGAACTGTCTACTAATAGAAAGCTTAGAAAATTTTCAAGAAGTTAAGCAATAAAAAGATTTTAAATGGGGCAAGGAGTATGCACAATTAAATACATATTTACCAAAATACACAGCAATAATCGTTGAGTCTAAAAGTGAACTGAATGCTGCATACTAATGTCATTCAAATTAGTGATAACTTGGGGAAAGTAAATTTTCTACAATTCAGGATTCATATTTAGAGATTCTTTGAGTCCATGTTTCAGAGATTAGACCAAAGCACCCCAAGCTAGGGTGCTTAACACCCCTTCTGATAAGTCTGAAAGGCATTTAGACACTGCCCTTAACAATAATAAGTTTAAACATTTGTTCATCCCCAAACTGGCCAGGCAGTTGTATTACATAACTATTGCAAATCCCTTCCAACTGCAACTATTCTATTCCAATCTATTCTAATCTATTCTACTCTAATTTAGTTTGTGGGGGAAAAACAACGTTTTTTTAGCAGCTTTGAGGAGATCTATATATTATTCCCTGATCTGGACCTAACCAAGGAGAGGACATCATTGTGAGGAAAAATCCTTTTGGGCAGTATTTGGCTTCCTTCTCTGTTTTTTTCTTTTCATCTGGAAGAATTTTACCCTTTAGATTTTTGACATCATGTCAGCAACTTTCTGCTTGCTCATTCTTTCAAACATAGCCACAAGGCATATTGAGAATCAAAATTGCTTCAATACTTGACAGTACGAGTTCTGTAAATCCCTTCTTATCCTTGAATTGCAGAAAGAAAGTCAGGATTTGCAAGTGAAAGTGTTTGAGTTTTTCATTCGGGATTCATTGACTTAATTGGTGAAACTGTTTTGAGATTTGTAGGCATAGAGTGGGACTCAGAAATACTTTGTAAGATTTGCAAAATGCAGAGACCTTCCAACGTCAATAACACACTCCTCAAAGCAGCTGAATATCAAACTAGCAGTTTATAACGAATTTGGTTAGTTTTTAACAATGCCTGTTCAGCTTTTCAGAGATCACAGACTCTGAGACGTCTCAGTTGCTGGGATTTAGGGCTTTGTAAGGCAGGTGCTGCTGTGAGTTATTTTTCTCCTGACAAGGTGCCTGATGGCAAAGAGACAGACAGGCAGGTGTCAGGTATTGGACA
Source organism: Oenanthe melanoleuca (assembly GCF_029582105.1). Lineage (NCBI taxonomy): Eukaryota > Metazoa > Chordata > Aves > Passeriformes > Muscicapidae > Oenanthe > Oenanthe melanoleuca. Next base: position 65,039,189 of record NC_079334.1, read on the forward strand.
GCTGGAGAACAGGTAGAACAGGGCTCCTGGCATTGTTGGGAGATGCAGGGTCAGACCCTGTGCAAACACCACTACTGCACTTTGTTCTCAAGGTCACATCATGGAGAGATGAAAAGAGGAAATGGTGTTTCTGTCACGTCTGCAAAGAAATCTGAAAAGTCTCTTTTGTGTTTTTCTTTGGCCCTAATAGTGGAAAAAACTTCACATTAAACAAGTGGCTGGAGGAAAAGGACCTGCAGTAGGCCAACACTGCCATTTGCTAATACAGTGTATTCCTACAAGACTTGATCCAAATCTTGCTGGAATCAGCAAGATGATTTAGGATTCACCATTTTTAGAAAACAGAGACTAATCCACCTATTGAATGAATTTCAAAATACAGATTTGGTATATCTTTAGAATAGAATAGAATAGAATAGAATAGAATAGAATAGAATAGAATAGAATAGAATAGAATAGAATAGAATAGAATAGAATAGAATACATTGACTATTTCAGTTGGAGGGGTTCTAAAAAATCATCTAATCCAACTGCCTGACTAATTAAGGGCTGACCAAGTCAAAGTATGTTACTAAGGGCATTGTCCAAATGCCTCAAACACAGATAGACTCTAGGAAGCCTGTTCCAGTGTTTTGCCAGTCCCTCAGTAAAGAAATTCTTCTTTTCCAATCCAAACCTCCCCAGGGGCAGTTTTGAACCATTCCCATGCATCCTCTAACTGGATAGCAGGGAGGATAAATCAGCCCCTCCCTCTCCACTTCCTCATGAAGCTGCAGAAAATAATGATGTAGCCCCTCAGCCTCCTTTTGAAGGCCTTCAGCAATATCTATGATCCCAACAGCAAGGGATCCTGCTGTTATTTATGCAGCATGTCAGGACCACGGTCCTTGTCACTGCAGGTGCTTTACAAACACACAGGAAGATAAACCCCCTATTCTAACAAGCTAATAAGATAGTTGCTGACCATAAATAACAATAGCAGGAATGTAAGAAAGAAGGATGGCAGCAGCAAGTATAGGAAGATTACACTGGTAGCTACTGAGCAAGCTGATGCCCTACTGAAGGCAATGACATTCCTATTTACAAGCAAAAAAAAATGAAATCAATGGTCCATGGCTGATTGAGAGCCAAACCAACATATGCTGGACAATTCCTCATAGACATCACAGCACACACACCTCATCTAAAGCTTACAAGAAGCAGGTTAAGTGGGTAATGCACTGCTTCCATGCTCAGTGCTAGACAAATCCTTTGTTAAAAATAAATGTGCTAAGTCTCAGGTAGCCAGGAGTAAAACATATATATGATTTGAAGCCATAATACATTTTTTAACAGTAAGAAAAAAGTTAAATCCATGCTCAAAAGTTTCAAGGGTAAGAAATTTTGAATTATTTCTATGGAAAATAAAGGAATTGATCAGTGTACTGAAAAATATTGTCTGCCCCATGAAATAAGCCTATATAGAGATATATATACACCTTTATATAGATATATATATATATATCTCTATATAGATATAGATATATAGATGATATAGATGTAGATATAGATGATATATATAGATTAGATATAGATATAGATATAGATATAGATGATATAGATATAGATATAGATATAGATATAGATATAGATATATAGATGATATAGATATAGATAGATAGATAGATAGATAGATAGATAGATAGATAGATAGATAGATATAGATAGATATGTATGAACTGATAGAAACAGCCCAAAAAAATCATCTTCCAAATTAATTTATGAACCTAATCTAAGTACAAGAGCTTCACAGCACCATGATTCACCACACCATGTTTCATGACCAGAGCTGTGGGGACCTCAACAAGCAAATTTTAGCTGGAAGTGGGAGGATCTGCCTGGAATCAAACCACACCATTTACTCTTAGATCCATTTACACATTTTTCCACTGTGTTGTGAACACTCCAGCACTGAGACCTGAAATACAGATCAGTGTACATGCCAGACAACCAAGACACAGGCCAGTGTCACCTCTTCACCATCCTGGTATATTTCATCAGTCAAAACAGATATATACACCGTATTTCCCTGATAAGAGAAAAAAAACATAAAGGAAGGAAATATGTAAAAAGTGTTAGAAAAACCCCAGATAGAACTTGGGAGTTTATTTATAAATAACTGAAGTACCTAAAATCTCACAAATGCACATCAAAAAGAGGGGACAACATTAGTTATAACCCTTCCAGGCTCAACAAAAGGCTGCAAGACAGAAATTAAAAGGCAATATTTAGCAAACAGAAAAGGGAAGCAACAGCTATCAACCAGGAGGGGAAGTTACAGGGTGTAGAAAATTAAGGCAGTAAAAGAGCAAAATCTGACTAGCTGGATGAAGGTAGGTCCTGAATAATAGCTATAATAAAATTCTGGTGCTCAGGGGGGTGGCAGAACTTTTAATGAGATATATGTTTATTCAATATTTCTGTTTTGTATCTTGAAAGAAGCAGGAGGATGTATTTGAATCATATGAACATGATAAAGTATTTTCCAGTCCATTAGTAGCTGTGGAGGGTGTTAAACATCTCTCAGAGATAAATAATTTTAAATCAGCAGGCCAGGATACTTGCTTGGATGGATCCTGTGTGAGTTGATGGGGGACATTTCTAGCTCATGCTCTGAATTTTGAATAGACAGGATGAATAGACAGAGGCAAAAACAGCAGAAGGCTGGACAAATCCTAGCACTGCAATATGATTCAGAGAAGGCAAGAGTGTTTAGGATACTATGGACACAATTAACCTATCTGTCACAGACAAAATCCAAGGAAAATCTGATTCTGGTATAAATTCATAAATTACCAGGCTGGGGAGGAGATTAATGTCAGTCAATACTATTTTTTTCACAGGAGTATCAATGCAATCAAACCAAAAATCCCCATATTTTTTTAAATGACAGGCTTGATAACTGCAAACCTACTAAGACTTCAGAAGAGTGTGGGATTTAGTATTGCACTACCTTCTGGTTAAAAGTTGTCAAGAAAGCACATTAGGTGGGCTGAGAACTCGATGACTGCCTATTCTCAGGAAGAGATTCAGTAGAAAATTGTCAGCCTGGGGAGGAAGAACAGACAAAAAATTTGCAATGACTCGCCTAATGCCACTCAGTATTTTCAGAAGAAAACCAAAAGGAAAAAAAAGGAAGTGAGAACAGGACTGAAAGCCAAGGAAACTGTCAGAAAGTCAGAGCAGTTTGCAAGTGAAATTGCATGTCCTTGTGAAAAGTCCTTCTCCAGCCTTCATGTAAGCCCCCTTTAGGTGCTGAAGGGCTACAAGGTCTCTGGAGCCTTCTCTTCTGCAGGATGAACAGATGAACTCAGCACAGCCACTCCACCCCTGTGATGAGCTCAGAGGTTCTCTGGACTCATTCCAACAGGTCTGCACCTTTCTTGTATTGGGTGTCCCAGACCTGGATGCAGCAGTCTGGGTGGGATCTCACAGGAGCAGATCACAGGGGGAGAATCACCTCTCTCCAGCTGCTGGTCACATCTCCTTTGATGCAGCCCAGGATGCAGTTGGCACATTGAGCTTTTCATCCACACACACCCCCAATTCCTTCTGCTCAGGGCTGCTCTCAATCCACTCACCTGTGGGTGTGCTCAGGATTGCCCTGACCTGCAGGATGATGCACTTGGCCTTGTTGGATTCATGAGGTTCACCAGGCCCCTCTCTCAATCCTGTGCAGGTCCCAGTGGATGACATCCCTCCTCCAGTGTCAGCCACACACACAGCTCAGTGTCACCTGCACACCTGCTGAGGCTGTGCTCCATCCACTCTCCGTGCTGCTGACAAACATGTTAACAATGCCAGTGCCAGCACTGACCCCTGAGGAGCACATCTTGTCACTGGTGTCCCCTTGGGCATCAAGGTGTTGATCACAGCTCTCTGAGTGCAATCATCAACCCACCAGGTGGTCCATCTGTCAAACCCATCTCTCTCCAGTTTAGAGACCAGGACACCATGTGGGACAGTGTCAAATTCTTTGTGCAAGGCCAGATAGGGGACATCAGTTGCTCTTCCCTCATCCACACAAAACTGTAACCCCATCAGGGAAGGCCACCAAATTTGTCAGGCACAATTTTCCCTTTGTGAAGCCCTGTTGAGTGTCACCAACCACCTCCTTTTCCCAGTGCCTTGGAACAGTTTCCAGGATGATCTGCTCCATGATCTTGCTAGACCCTGAGATGAGACTGAGCAGACTACAGGTCTCCAGGTCTTTCATTTTATCCCTTTTTTAAATTGTGCTTCCCCATTTTCAGTCCATGGGATCCTCACAGGACTGCTATGACCTTCCAACAGGATGGACTGTGGTTCAACCACTCCAGCAGTTCCCTCAGGACCTGCAGTTCCATCTCATCAGGTCCCACGGACTTGTACAGCTTCTGGTTCCTTAGATTTTTCTCAAATTTGATCTTCTAGAGGTAGTTATTTCTTCTCCCAATCCCTGTCCTTGCCCTTTGTGATGTGGGCAGTGTCACTGGGGCACTTGTCAGTACAGACTGACACAAAAGCTTTTGGAGTACCTGTTGTACCCCAGGTGAAATTCAACCCTTTCCACTTGGCCACTGGGCTGCCCCTCCCTCAGGGAGGGAGGTGCCTTCCTAAGTGCCCTCCCACACAAACACTAAAACCCCTAAGTTTAAAGATTCAACCAGATCAAACTGAATGAGAGTTAGACCTTTTTTTTAATTTTTTTTTTTCCCCCAAGAGTGAGGGTGTTTACTGGAAAATAGTGACAAGGGAAATACTCTGTCTCCTGACCAAGTTATCTCATTGGAAGATCGACTCTAAAACAACAATATAACAGTCAAGTGGTAAGGTAACAAGGATATAAAATAAAAGACACTATTTGTTTTAAATTTTAAACCCTAATATATTAAGTAGTAGTGAATCTGTCAGGAAAGGTTTATAATCCAGACAGCACTAACACAATTCAGAGGCTAGTCTTGATCTTGGTAGCCACAAAGGCAAAACTCCCATTGATTTTATGGAATAAGAATTAGTCAAGTCTTGTACAATGTCAGGCTAGATGCTGCTCTGTGAGAACAAATCTGAAGTGATTTCTTCATATTTTCATTCCAGTCAATAATTTCTGGCTCCTTTGAAGTCCAGCTCAGCTGTTACCAGTTATCACCAGAGCTACCATTATCTCACAGATCTACCAAACCTCCAACACACCTAATAAATCTGCTTAGTTTTGCAAGACAAAAGATTTTACAGAAAAAATTTAGAGATTAATTAATAGCATATAAACAGCATGGTTTTTGTTTTTTTTTTTGCATATCTGATTTATGAAATATCCTCTTTTATGTATTTTCAGACAGTCATTATTATACCACAGCACAGATTTTTGTGTCAGACACAGGAAGAGATTTCTAATCTGTGAGGAAGCAAATCAAGCAGGCTGATAATGAATGAAAGAGAGAATGCAAATTCAGACCATAAGCAGTTAATACAATAATTAGTCAGGCAATTTATTCAGTGTAGGGGTAACATTTGCACAAGCCACTTAGCATATGGTGATAGCAATTGCAAATATGGTTATCTGAGAGAACTTCTTCCACTGTGCTATCTCCAGTGATCAACCCAATGCAAAAAGCAGTCAGCAAGGAATATCTGCAGAACAGATCTTTTGTTCTTGCTAGTTTGTATTGTCTTTCCAATTAGCCACAGGCTAGTATATTAACACAGATTGTTAATATCTGTATCAAATTTCAGGTGTCATCTAGAGTAGCTCACAAATGGGTGATGTGCACAAAGATTTTGCCACTCTACAAGATTACCCACCAAGACCATGTTGGCTGGATATGTTTGGAAATTAAAAATCTCATTAGCAGAAGTGTTCTAATGCACCAGGCTACAGCTAGTGGGTTAAAAATAGAATTAAATATATCTTCAAAAACACAGTACTGTCAGTAATCAGCAGGAGTAGAGCCAAAAAGTGTAAAATTTTAGAACGACTTGCTATCATTGTCTCTGTGTGTTCTTTTTCCTTTTTTTTTTTTTTTTTTTTTTTTTTTTTAAAGCATACCTGGCAGCTGAATATTTTTACTCTGTCTGCAATAACCAGTCAAGCAGCTCAGAAAATGCAATGACAACTTGATAAGAAAAATGATATGTTCAGAGATATAAATAGTTCGAGCACACACTGCTATTTCCATAGATTCAGAGAGGCTGGGAATGCATCTTACATAACAGGAAAAAAATGGTTGAAAATTATTGAGCATTCTGCAGTATAGATCTTAACCACAGTTTTTTAAAATGAGGAAAAAGAAGTGAAAGGTGTTTTTTTGTGGGTTGTTTCTTTCTGTAGAATGTATACTTAGAAGCTCTGCAAATTCTACATCCTCAAGAGTGTGAATCAGAGGCACAAATAGAAGCTTAAGACTTGAGAGATGCAAAAGTGTTATAAATTGCTGTTAGCATTGAACTTGATTGTGGCTTTGTCCCAGTCTCAGACAAGGACCAAATGCATCAAAATCACAGGAGTTCCCCTGGCTCAGTCTTAACTGTGTTTTAAATCCCATCTCCAGGCTGGTCTTGGGCAGAACTGGCTCTTTATCTGGATCCTTTCTTCACAGATTCTTGTTTGGATTTGGTCTTGTCTTGAACCTAGCAGGATGCTGAGAGTGTTGCACAAAGAAGGATAAGGGTTTGTTGCCTCCACAGACAAAGCTGTATTTGTGGGATGTCTTGCTGGTGTCATACACTGACTCAAATGGTGAAGTCGCTTTTAGGGAATAAACAGAGCAAGAGACAGGGAGAATGGGATAGTGAAAACTCTCCCCAGTGGCCAGACAGGGAGAAAAAGCAATCTTCCATTTGATAGTTTCTGCCTGTGATCCTTCTAACATTTCCTTGAAGAAGTTTTGATTACATGCTGCCCACCAATTACCTACTAAACTTATTGCATACATACATATTATTGGATAATAATTATAGGCTATTGAAATGGTTTTTATGTATTGAATTAATTTGTTAAGTCTTCTTCTCCACTACTATGTTATACACTTAAAAAAAAAGGCAGGAAAAAGGGAAGAGAGTGCCCACATCTGTGACAGTTTCTCACAGGAAAAAATTTGACTAAATCAATATATCTCAGGATTTGCAAGCGTGAGGTTATGAGAACAACACAGGAGAACAGAAGCATGAGATATGCAGGTGTAAAACTGCCACAGCAACTCCAGGGCACACAGAGGAAGGTGGCAGAATGGGAGAGTGGGGTGCCAAGAGAAATGGAGCATGAGAAAGTCACTCTGCAACGTGAAGGATACTCCATAAAAATTAAAAGTGAATGTCTGTCCTTATTGGTCCATCAGACTTCAAGATAAATAATAAACTTCTCTAAGTGTATGTTCTTATTTTCATCAAGCATCTGGAGGTTCATGGTAAGGAAAAATGTTTGGCTAAATAAATAAATAAATAAATCAATAGATCAATAAATATACAAATATATAAATATATCAATAAATATATCTATCTATATCATCTATATCTATATCTAATATATCTATATCTAATCTATTTCTATATCTATATATGTCTATATCTATATCTATATCTATATCTATATTTATATCTATTTATATCTATTTATATCTATAGGAGACTCTACTTAAGGAGAGCTCCTAGAAGGATGAAGGGAAGATTAGCTGGAAACAACAACAGGAAAGTGTTCAGTTCTTGTCTCATCAAAAGTATTCTTTGTCAACCAATAAAATCTAACAATATTGTATTGCCTGTTATTAGCAGGCTCCTAGGGGCCATTATCTTTTTCTCATTCCATTTTTAGAGAGCTTAAAGAAAAATACATCTTTGGTATTTGATAGGTGAAGAAGGAAGCTTTGGTTTCTTTTTATGAAACTCAACCAGCATGAAACTTTACAAATTATATTTTTCACTTGTCCAATCATGGACAGTCATGCCACTGCTGAACCTATTTTAAAACTTGACCCTGTTGAGGCAATGAAAACCAGGGTAGTAAAAATACAATTCTAAACTGAGATTGACCTACTTCTTTTAGCCACAGACATGAGGACTGAAAACTTAAAAAAGCTCAGCTTATGTGTCAAATATTGTCCTTATTTTTACATTTGCTACAAAGAATATCTGAGGATAAAACAAAAACCTGTCAAGGGGAAATTAAACAGTTACCAAAACAAAGAAAAGCTTCCCCAAAAATATTAAAATTCCATTGGAGAAAAATCAATATGTGAAATATATCTTATGAAGAGATAACATCCATGTCTTTAGCACACTATTTTATACTATTAAAAAAAAAAGACTTATAAGAGAGCAACTTGCCAGTAGTACTAATGTGAAAATTATTTGCAGGATTCTGTACACATATTAAAAAATCACAGTTTTCCCACAGTAAGCCTTTTGCCACATGGCCAATGGCATGTTGAAAAAACATATTCAAGGTCAAGGGCACAGGGATATATCTCATTTACCAAAAATGTAAATATCCCATTTACACCAAAAGTGTTACTCTTTAGAAAATTCACAGTTCTGGTCTAAGCTCCTTCCCATGGATTAAATTAAATTAATTAAATTAAATTAATTAAAAACAGAGTCAGACTACTGAGTGTACTTGGACAATCCACGTATAGACACAGATATAACACTGCAAAAGGCATTCCTGAAGTACAGAGAGTGAGAAATTTGTGGCTTTGAACTGAATGTTTATTATGTTGTTGGAAATTCATTTCTCACTGTTTGTCTAATCCCTGCTGAGGACTCCTCTGAATGACCTACAGAGCACTTTGGCAAAAATAACTGCAGGTTCAGACCAAAAGCACCATTTTCCCTTCTCTGTGCAATTAACTGTACCTATCTTTTATGGAAAAAATACTGCATCCCAGTTTTTAGGTGAACACTGCAGATAATCCTCAGGACCCAACAGAGGCTGAAGAAAGTCCTTGCTGTGCAGAACCCAGAACAGGTCTGAATTCCTGTAACAATGCCATAACCTTGCATCTCAGAGGTGTTTCTTCACAGGTTCTGGAAAGGTTCTGTCCAGAACTACTGCCATTGTCAATTGTTCACTGATACCAGATTATGGAAACAAATCTGCAATGGTGACTGTGCTGAAGAAGCAGAGACAACTGGGGAGGCAGAATATAAATCAAGCTGCTCATCTGAGAAGACGAAACAGAAACTATGGGTGATATTTCACAACTTAATGTCGTGAATACTTGTACACAAGCTGATTGTAATTGTGAAAATGTGAAAAGGGAAATTCTTATAATAATAATAATAATAATAATTCCAGCTTGGAAGGGAAGAAGGAAAATTGTGAAGAAATATTTTCTTATTACTAATCATTGCAGAGAAAACTCACCTCATCTGAAACAAATGGAAAAATCGAATTTGTCTGCATTGGAGTCAGGATGTCACCTAACGAGCCAGGTCCTGAGTAAACAAAAAAATCTGTGCTGCTTTCCCCCAGAAGCTGAATAGACTCCAAACTCCACTGCTAAGGTCTGCAGGCACCACAGGATGAAATACAGCAGCATTTTCATAAAGGACAAACATATCTGAAAAACACCTCCACATATGAACTGTAATTAATGGTATTCAAAGCAGAATTTAACAGCATGTCAGGAACAGCACATGAAACAATGTGAATATTAACAGAGGAACTTTAAACACAGACCACTCATGCACTGAAAGGGCCTTGAGTGACTTGTGAAAGATTTCTAAGATGGATAAGAGAGTGCACAGAAAAGTATTTGAACAATGGGAAAAACAAGCTCTAAAATGGAAATGATACCTGTGACCAAGAAGATGGCAAGAAGAAGCATTTCCATTTTTATGAGTGTAAATTAGAAAAGTTCCATCAACTCCATGGAAATTACTCCATTACAAATTGAAACTCTGCATGTGCACTGTCAAAATGTATGTTGGTCTGAGAATGTCCTTTTCTCCAAGATATTTCCAGATGTGCCATTTTTTCATTGCAGCTATGTGATTGTTTAATCACATTAAGATCTTAATTTGTATTTTTTTTTACCTCTACACTTTTGTAAAAATGAGCCAAATAATTCCAAAGGAGAAATAGATACATCAGATCTTTACTACATTGATCATTGAGACAGAACCCTTTGGGAGAATAAAGCAAACATTGAACAAAACTGAGAGAAAAAAATCTTTGTCCATACCTAACCAGAAATGTTCTCATGGCTTTTTCTTGTTCCTTTTCAGGATATGCAAACCTCTAGGAAAGTGCTACATCTTGACTGAAAAACACAATGATTTGGCAGTTTGGATCATCATTTTGCTGGTAAGAGGTCAAACAAGGTCCTGTTAAAATCTAATCCTCCCCCCTGCCTGATTTTGTGATCTCCTGAGGTGGAAGACAAGACTTACTCCTTTTCACAGTGACACACAATGGATGGCTCCAGGCTCATGCAGTTTGGCTGCCTGAGCTCATCACATAAACCCATTTTAAACTGGTTTACTGGGGATCCACATCAGCCCATCAGTGGTGCAAGATGAAGACTCTTCTATTCATATACTCATCCATGCTCCTATTTATTCTTAAGAAGGAGGGCTTCTTTTGAAAGTAGAAGACACAATCTGTATTTTTAAAGTCTTGTCAACTTTCAAAGCCAGATAAGCCTCTTCCTGCTGTTGTAGCCCATAATGAAAGTTTCTTGCCATCCCTGTCTCCTTCTGGTTGGGTTGGAGGACACAGAGTCTCACTAGGAAGTTTTCCTGATTAATGGAAAGCTCAAATACTGCTTAAACCAGAACAAAGGTTTGAGAGGGTTTTCTCTCCAGTGGCTTTGGTCTTGAGGTACTCATTTTATTCTCTTAAATCTAGAATTTCACAGCAGGAAACCTTCCCCTTTCATAATCTGCAGTTCTGCCTTTTTTAAAGGGGTTGCATGTGAGGTTTCTATTTCACTGGAAAAGTAAAGTAGCATATGTAAAACATCAGAGAATGCATTCTTATTGGTTTTCTGTTTGGAGTTCTGCATTCTGTGTGTCAAAGAGATAGTATGTGGATTGATTTTTTTAGCCCATAGAATATCTCTCTTTCTGCAATATATTAAGTCTGAAGTATCTTATCCCCCATCCCATTCCTATTCCTTTTTTTCCCCACTGCTTCAATTCAGCTGCTATTTCAAAAGCACTCCCTGTTGTATTTGTTACATTTAATATCTGTGAGAAGCACTTACAGAAAGGCATTTGCTGCTATTAGAAGGAGAGAAAAAAAAGTACCCCATCCCATTTTTATTAGGAGGTTTAAAGCAACCTATTTAACTTTTCTGTCTTCAGGCTTTTTTTTTTTTCCATATTCAGTTTGCCTGACATAACCTTTTCATTAGTGTATTAGCTACAGCAGGTCAGCCTGGAGAGATTCACATACACCCAGTGTCTGAGGGCTTTTATAGCCTCCAGGATGGAAATTCACTATGGTAATTTCAGCCTAATCAATTGAAATACAAGATTGAGGCTACTGCTAATTGACTGAACAAAATTGAAATTTGGCAAATGTCATAATGTCAGTTTACTCATTCAGAAGTTTCTCCTTGTCTGAGGAGGGAGGTTGGAGGAATGAGAGAATGAGAATGAGAGATTCCTCAGGAGTGGTGGTCAGATGTGCATGGGCATTCACTTGGGTTAAACTGGCTCCTACCCTGGTGCAAAATATTTAGTTCTCAGAAAAAAAACCCCAACACGTTTGTGGTTAAGAGTTGCCTGAAAACATAAAAAATGTCAGTAACAGTTGGGAGAACAGAACATAAATTTATTACCACCTTTCCTGTTCCATTTGTATCTTCTATAGGAAAGTGAAAAGTTTTATCCTGTGGTAGGAAAGCAGTGACTCCACCAAATAAAAGGGCTGAGGATCAGAATGTTATTTGTTGAAAAGGTTTTACAACTTTTTGCTTTTGCTAATGACTACTTCAGCATCTAAAAAATCTGCCTTCATCATCAATCATCATCAAAGAACCCCAGATTTCTCAGATTCTGATACCCTTGATCAATCAAAATTCTACTGAAAGTCCTCAGGTTTGTTGGTGGGTGAGAATTAACTAACAAACAGATATTTAACACCAGCTAAACCCCAGCAAACACTCAGAGAATGTTAGATGGGATATTAACTCCTGCAGTGGCTTTTTAGTGTACTCAGATGCAACTTTAATCTAAACTTTGCTGTTTAAGAACCAATTCACATAATGAATATTTGTGCAGTGAAAAGACATTAATGTAATGAAATACACTGAAATTACCTGGAATCATGCCACTCTACCACCCAAGTTTTTATATCTCTGGATTAAATTCATAGTTAGTCTCATTGCAGAAACTTTATTCTGCAAATCTTACAGGGAGAAGCTTTTAACCTGCAGGGATATAGGTCATAAACTTTTCTTAGAGTTTATCCAGCTAACATGCTCATAGGAGACAGAATAACTTCTGAACACATGTTATTCTTTTTCTCTTTTATGTTCAAAGACCATCTGTTTTTCCCAAATATAACAATGGATGTACTAAGAGTGAATACTTCTTCCTACCAACTTGATTTTGTAAATATTCTTACACAACATTAGATATTCTCCAATGAGAATAAATATGGTATTTTAAGCCATTTGACATTGCTTTATATTTACCCAGGAAGATTTTTCCTGCCTGCAGTTTTACCCTGACCACTAATGATGATAGTCCTTGGAGATATTACTCTCCTACTGCTAGAGACAGCTGAAGCAGGATCAGTGAAACCTAATTTGGGCATCTAAATATTATAGAGGTACACTAAAACTAATAAACTTTTAAAAAGACATTGGAAAACCATTTTCTTGAAAGTTTGTTTTTTAATCTCCCTATGGTACAAGTTTGCTTTTAATCTATGCCTACAGAGAAAGATATGAAATTCTCTTTTTCTTCAATTCAGCCTCATAAGTTCACTCCCCTTTTGATTAGTTCACATGAAATGAATGGTGCTGCAGACATGGCATCCACAGCCTCTATACACTGCAGTACTCCTTCTCTGGGATGAGCAGTTAAAAGGCTCAAATACCCCTGCTAACATTTCTGAAAATAACCCTGCTTAAGGTTATTAGAATAATAGAATAGTTTAGGGAAGAGACATCTAAATCAAGTCCAGTTAACCCTACACTGTCAAGCCTACCATTAGACCACTAAACTGTGTCCCCAAGTGCCACATCTACATGTCTTTTAAATCCCTTCAGGGATGGTGACTTCACCACTGCCCTGGGCAGCCTGTTCCAGGGCATGACAACCCTTGCAGTCAAGAGATTTTTCCAAATTTCCAATCTAAACCTTCCCTGGTGAAACCTGAGGCTATTTCCTTTTGCCCTGTCACTTGCTACTCAAGCTGCACCAAGGGAAATATAGGTTGGATATTAGGAAAAAGTTTTTTATTGAAAGAATAATAAAATGCTGGAATCGTCTGCCTGGGGGGTGGTGGAGTCACCATCCCTGAATATGTTTAAAAAAAGACTGGATGTGACACTTGGTGCCATGGTTTAAGTTGAGGTGTTAGGGTGTAGGTCAGACTCAATGATCTTGAAAGTCTCTTCCAACCTGGTGATTCTCTGATTCTGTTATTTGGGATGAGATACCAATCCCCCTGGTTGCACCCTCCTGTCAGGGAGTTATAAAGAGCCATAAAGTTCTCTTTTTTAAAGTTGTCTTTTTTAAAGCCTCTTTTTCTCCAGCTCCCTCAGCTTCCCCTCATTGGACCTGAGTTCCAGACTCTTCAGCAGCTTTCTTGCATTTTATTGGCAATTTTGCTAAAGGTAAGAATTCTGGCTCCATAATAGTGTCAGTGAGTATACTTTACTTAAACAAATTTTTCTTAATGAGAACTGAATTTTAAACAGAATGAGAGAAGTTTATGGGGCATAAACAGCCTTATGGATTTTCTTAGCTCAGACTTCACCCTATTTACATATTTCAGCCTGTAAAAAAGGGATGTACATATAATGGGACAGAAACTAGATCTACTGCATATTCAGACCCAAATATGGAGCCTCAAATAATTGTAGACTTCTCATGCAGCTGAAGGAGTGATGGCCAAACTTTCCTTGGCAGTCAGTGAAACACAAGAAGGATATTTATTTGGATCTTGGACCCGAGTATAACCAAACATACTTTTTTTTTTTTAATTTCAAACAGGACATGTTTGTTTTAACATGTGTAATTGTTGTCAAATCAGTTAAGAGAATATACAAAAAAAAGGTCTTGCCAAGGTAGCAACTGATTGAAATGGGTTTGGCAATGCATCTTCCAGGCAGGAAGCTGTTGTGATGAATTTAATTTTAAATATAAATATAATTTCCATGATAGGACTCTGATTTGCATGGAAAGCAAAGTGGGGGGTTTAGTTTGCTTAAAGAAACAATTTAATTACTATGTAAGAAAGAAAATAGCCACAAAAATTGAAAGGATTGAGCTATCCAGTAGGGAATTGGTGCTGTAAAGGCATTGAGATAAAACATCTCTGATCCATGTCCCACACAGGAGGAAAGGTGGGAAAGGAGACTGCAGCAGAGTGGAGGGAACAGGACCAGAACCAAACAATGGAAACTGAAGCTTCACATTTGGTGGAGCTGGATGTGAATAGAGAACAATGTTTTAGTGAGAGAGTTGTCCTGATGGGATCAGTGTAAGATCTGCAGTAGAACTTGCTGGCCTGAAATTCAGAGGCAGAGAGAACAGATGACCTAATGGTTTCTTCTCCTAAAACCAGTGAGTCTGTCACTGAATGCCTTGTACTCACAAGCACCACAGGCAGTGGGAGCAGAAATTTTACAGGACACATTCTTGTACCAGGCAATCCTCAGGTACACATGAAGGGATAGGAACTAGATCTGTGATTTTTGGCCACTTAAAATGAGCCATAAAATTGAACAAAGTTGGGGTTTTTATTTGGTAGATTCTTATGTAAAACGAAGGAATGCCTTTCATGGCTGATGGAGAGGAAATCACACTCTGGAGGTCAGTTTGTGGACATCCCTGTGAACCAAACATTTGCAGTAGCTCATTGATGAAGATCCCTTTCTGAGCACTTGCTATGATAGTTCATGTGCAAGGATGAGTCTTTTTCCATCACCTACCCCAGTGGATTACAAAAAAAAATATGGCAATGACAGACATTAATCTCCAGGCAAAACAACTCCTAGACTGCAGATAAACACCTTTCATTGGTTTAAAAGTAGATTTACTGACCTATATTTGCCCAGTCTACATTTCTTCTGCTCAAACACATTCTGTTTGTTCCCTGGCAATGTGTCCTTACAACAGCCCTTTGATGATTCTTGTTCTGCTGCTTAGTCATATTAGTGTTTAATTCTGATCCCTGGCTCTGATAGCAGATGAAGAGAAATACACAGGCTGAACACATTTGTTTAGCAATGACTTAAAAAGGGTTTTTATTAGCTGGAATTTTGAAAGTATCCCTTTTGTACAGTATTTTGGGTGTTAACTAGCAGCTCTGGGGCCGAGAGCAGCTGTTGGCTGATTAGCTGCTCTGCATCAAGCACTTCTCAGTTCATTTTTTTTTGTTTTTTTTTTTTTTTTCTATGAACTGCCTAATAGTCCTATAGATAGGTGTGTATGTAATTACTATAATTAATATGAGATAACTAATTAGCAGAGCTGTAGGAAGTACACAATCAAATTAATGTTCCTGTGGTAATTTGGAAGAGAATGAAGATGTTCTGAGCAAGAAGATCATCATATTTTTCACCCCCAGTAGTGTTCTCCTATCACTTGGGCAGCTTGCAAGATGCTTTTCCCTGGACAGACCTGACATTTGGGCTGGGTTTTTATCAGAACAAATATGAAGTTACTAATTCTGGGTGGAAATCTGCTCAGGTGTGCAAAATGGATTTTTTTTTTTTTTTTAATGTGCAGGTTTTGCTTATGAAAGCTTTTTAATTGGTTTAGCCTGGCTTTTAGTGCTTATTTCAAAATGATGCTAAAGCATCTCCTGGCAACTCTCTGCCTATTTTGGAGTCATAGTAGGTGTATTTTCTCACCCTAATACAATTTCTGAATTAGAACCTTGTGTCCAAACTACAGGATGTAAATTATATGAAAAAGCCTTTAAAAAGAAAAAAAAAAAAAAAAAAAAAAAAAAAAAAAAAAAAAAAAAAAAAAAGTAAAAAGATATATATACCAGGAGAATGAGTGGTCAATATTTTCCCATTAAACATTTTTCCTTCCATCATGCTCTGCTGTTGTCCTCAGGGACAGAAGTGGAGCAGCAACCAGGAGATATAATTTCGTAAATCTACCCAGTAATACAGAAGTGAAGGCCAGGGCAATGAAAAATAGTTCCCATAATCCTAAAAGGTTAGCTCAGGCAGAGTGAGATTAGTGTTAGATTGACCTTAAGTAAAACATTTCTGCCTGGCTGGTAAAGTAAGACATTTTATTTTGATCTTATTTTGATCTTATCGTTGTTTTGAAGCATTCCCATAATCCTTTCCAAATCACAGTGAATTGGGGTAAGATTACTGAAGTTCCTTCAGGGGAAGTAAAACAATCTAGGTTTCCAAGAAAATCTTCATGAACATGAAATAGCTTTGACTTGGAGTTTTTTGTGGTTTGTTGGGTTTTTTCTTTAGAAAGGCAAGATAAAAACACATCATGTTCCTCAGTTCATTCCATTAGAGTGAGCAATAATTTACATCCTTTTCTCAAGTATCTAAGAGATGATCTTGGATACATTTATCAAATAAAGAAAACTTTAATAGTTCCTCTGAAGCTTATAAAATTATTTTGATTTTTTTCCCTATAAATTCTAAGGAAACGAATGAAATATCAAAACCTAGTTCCATCACACGTGTAAATATTGTTTCATAACTGAAAAATTGACTTTTTCCTCTACAAATCGTTACTGGTTTATTTGACCGTGGAATTTTGTGTAGCTAAACTAATTTTCCTCATTATCACGTATTTGAAACTTCCAAATGTTTATTTCTCTTAATAAAATATGCTACATGAAGACAGGGATTTTTGTAACACAGTATTCAAACTGAAATGAGATGAAGAAATTGCTGACCCTTAACATCCAGCCAGCTCAGAGGGAAAATGGGAGAGGAGGGTGAAAGGTTTCCCAAAAACAAAGTTGAAGTGGTAAGACGAAAATTGTTTAGCATATATTAATTACAGCTTCATATTTCCTTCCATGTAGGAAAAAATATTTTTAAAAATATTATATATATATATATATATATATATGTATGTATATTTTTTTTCCCCCCCAAGGGAACAAAACCAGAAAAGAGAAAATACAGAAATAGAGAAAATATAAAATAATTCACTAATGGTATTAAACTGTCCCATCATGAGGCCACTAAAAAATGTTCTGTTTATGTCGATGCTGATTTGGGGCCAGATTCCACAAAACAAGGGAAGGGGAGCCCGCAGCCCTCAAGTGCCTTTTTATTTTTAAGGAAGTTCTCTATCACCATCTACTGGAAGGAAAGTCTCATTGCCCTGGAAAGATGTAAGCAAAATAAATATATTGGCTGTTTTGAAGACTGAATTTCTGAACAATTCACTCTCTGAACTGATCTTCTCATATGAATTTTCCTTAAATAGTTACCACCAGAGAGGTTTAAAAAAATCATATTTCATTAATTCTTATTCACAATGTATTACAGTACTTAATATTGCATGCACAAAACATGAAATATAATATAAAATTATTATAGTTTTCATTTCAAACTATAAAATAATAACAATTAAATGATTAATACCGCTTCTTTTAATGCAACCAAAATTAATTCCATGTTCCAGTATGCAGAACTTTCCTTAATTATCAGAGAAAAAAAATTGTCTGCTCTCTTTCACTTGGTTAATCATTCACCTTTCTGAACAGATGATGCTCCCTGAAAGTACTTCCCAGAGTGGATGAGTATTTTAGAAAACCCAACCCAAGAGAAATTCTAAACATTTTGCCCTATCTATGGAGAAAGACAAGATAATGTTATTTTTTCTGAAATAAATGTTGCTTCAAGAATATGACTAAAAAATGTTTCAAAGGCATAAAAAGTAATTTGTGCTCTGTGACCCCAAGGAATAGAAGAAGAAACAAGGAAGATCTTCCTGACATAGCAGGAAAAAGTTTCTGATGAGAAGTTAACCACAATGGGTTGTTGACAACTGCTATGAAATGTCCCTCACTGGGGGCTTTTAGATCATGTCAAACAATTCTCTGTAAAGAACTAGAGAGCTGCTGGTGGTGCTGGCAATATCTCAGATTATTTCCAGTGCTCCTTCTGGGATATTGCCCATATTGAAATCTGTCATGTCTAAAGGAACTGGTCATATCAAAGTCTCAAGGCACCACTCATCTCATAAACTGACTTCCCAAATTAAAATGCAACCATTAAATTCAATATTTATGTCTGTCAAAGTCAGCATTATAGTGGGAATGCTGCAACCACCTGCACCCCAGGAGTAGATGGAAATCATAGGTGTTATTTAGAGACACAAAGTTTTACTTGAAAAGATTGTTTTGTGTAAGACAAGGGATGGAAACTGAAGTTTAAGTTACTCCAGCTCTAGATGACACAAAGTCAACTGGATCTATCCTGAGAAAAGAAGAGCTTCTAACTCCTTAATTCAGCAGAAGAATCTGGAACTCTCTGTTTATTAATTCCAGAATATCATAAACTATTGAATAGGGAGGTATGTAAGGGGTAGGATATGTGAAACTGCAGGATGGCAATAGAAAGGGTTGGATACCTTTTCTCTAGAAAAAGAAGTTAAATCTATACACCAAAAGTTGTTTCAGCACTACAACAGATCACGTGGTCAACCATTTTCATTGCTGAAGTTACATGAAAAATTTGATCCAAAATAATAGTTTCAGATGTCTCAACACTTATTTTTGAATAAGAAATAGCAATAGTAAAATCAAACAAACAAAACCCACCAAAACCCAAACCACACACAGACACACAACTCCTCCTGCATTTAGGGACTCTTCTATGCTCACAAGTTTATTTTTAATTCATTGCCTGAAGAGCACTTCAGTGTGAAAATATTTTAGTTATTTACTGAAGTTTATTGCACTAAAAACATTGAGCTATGCCAAAAGCATTGCTGGAGGAGTGTAAAACTATGCATAATCAGCTGGCAGAGAAAAGGTCAAGTAAAGAGTAATATAACAGGAGTGCATCAACACCTTGTAGTCAACATCAAAACAATTTGCTGTCTTCTTTATATGGAATACATTTCTTTTAGAGATGAGGTGACCAATACATGTAAGAAAGAGTTATATGAAAAAAAACTTCTTCTTAAAATTTTGCTGAAGCAGAGATGCTAACTGCTATGTGTGACTTCTTCAAAGTCTTCTCCCTCAAAGTGACATAAAAATCCCCACAGATGATAATCAAAGAACTCTTTTCCTCACAGTAATTGTTATTGTGTCTTTTAGGGACATTAGCACTGTCTAAATTTAAGTACTTAATTGAAATGCTGCCCTGGTTTTGGTTGGGATTAGAGCTAATTTTGTTCCTAGTAGCTCTTTTTGAATTTAGTATAGAATAATGTTGGTAACAGACTGATGTTTTAGTTGTTGCTGAGTAGTGAATCAAGGATTTACCCTGAATTAAGGATTTTTCCTGAGTGTAGCTGCTCAGTACCACATGTGGAGGGTGCCTGAGAGTGCTGCCTCCAGCTGCTGCTCCAGGAGGGTTCCTGAATGCAAGGAGCCTCTGGCATCTGCCAAGTTGCAGTTTTGGATTCCATAGGTTGTCTGATAATTTTACATTTTGACAGCTCAGGGTCTTGGTCTCTGCACACAGGAGTTTCTACAGAGAAACTGTAGAAACCCACAGGGGGTAAACTGAGTCATTCCCTAGGCTCCTCTGAAGGCATTGAACAAATCTCCATCACCTGTTGTGGACCCTGGACTCCCAGTAAACATCCACACACAGACTCTGGGAGCAGCTGTCTAAGGAGCTTCATTCAGTCACCCACACAAGGGCCAGGTGAAATATTGGAATATTTTT
The DNA here is from genome assembly GCF_029582105.1 of Oenanthe melanoleuca. Taxonomy (NCBI): domain Eukaryota; kingdom Metazoa; phylum Chordata; class Aves; order Passeriformes; family Muscicapidae; genus Oenanthe; species Oenanthe melanoleuca. Next base: position 65,059,228 of record NC_079334.1, read on the forward strand.
TAATATATTGGAGTATATTGGAATAGGGTGTTTTGCCTGGTCTGGTGCTGGTGGATTGGTGAGCACTGATGTCTCAAAGGTCACTTATCACTTTGGTCACATTTCTGTGGATTCTCTCACTGACTGTGTTTTCTCAGGTGGCACTTAGGCACAAGTCTGTAATTTTGACTCCAATTCCACTGCAGTTGACTCCAAAGTTAATTCACATATGTCAACAGCCTGTGCTCCTGTTGGACTCAACTCCAAAGGTCAAATCTGAGCAGTTCCAATGGGCAATACCTCCTGAAAAACCTGAACGCCTTAAATGATCTCCTCAGACTGATTTCAATGTTGGGATATTTATTCCCCTCCTTGGAGCAGAGTGGAAGGGATCCCAAGGTACAGAATTCTTTACTGGCTCAGACAACAGGTATTTATCCTGTTCTATCTCCACATATCTCAGGCGCTACACTGAATTCTACAGAACACCTCACTTTGCCTCCTGTGAAGGATGTATTTAACTTTTTCCTGGTAATTTAATGGGTGCCCAACCCTCTCCTTCTTTTCTTCTACATGCATACAGGCATTTGTTGGGATCCCACTCCAAAAATGTGATATTTATCAGGTATTTGGATGTCCTGGGATTTTTTAGTGGGCATCTACATGAAAACTGATCTCTCACAGGTTTGTGACATGCATGCAAACCCATGTGCACATGTTGGCACCCCTAGATTATTTCAAATGGTGGTAGAACTTGTTCTCAGGCAAATGAGTCAAACTCACACTTTTATTTTGTGGTTGTACCTACCAATGTCTTTAGGAATAAATATTTAAATGCTAAATAACCATTTTGAATTCCTTCTGTGCAGACAGAAAGATGTAAATAAGGTAAAGATCCTAAACATAAAAAGCACACTGTGATTATGGAAAGAGGTAGGGTAAAGAAAAAAAATTAAAATTTATTTTTTTTCCAAAATTTCATCCACAAAGGCATATAGATCCCATATGAGGAAAAAAAGTTAATTTAATCATTTGCAAAAGGAAATGATAACAGAGCCTTCCTTTACCTGTAAATTTGTTCATAAGGGGAAAAACTAAATAATATGCAGTTAGATTAAAGTAGGCAGAAAGTTGAGCACTTAATAATATGTCCTTCTTGAGTTTCTTAAATAGGCAGTGAAGATTGTGTATTTTTTGTAAGGCATGGTTTCTGATGACTTCTAGATATTATCATATAAAAATTTCTGTTTTATTTATTGTTCTAAACAACCCATCCTGTTTCCTCTGTGGAAGTTGCTGATAGTACAGTGCAAACCACCTTGGTGACCAACAAAGATTTGTACAACCAAGTTTTGGGTGTGGAATGTTGTGGGAATACAAACCACACTGAGGATCTCTGTGTTGTCAGTGCAGGAAAGCAGCAGGGATTTTCTGAGTTCAGGGGATTTCTGCTTTATGATGTCATTTTTCCCATTTTCTTTCAATTAGCAGAGGCCATACAACACTCTGATTGACTCATAAGCTGCTCCCTGCAATGGGCTCTGCTGCTCTTCTCTCTCCTTCTTTTCCTTGGCTGGCCCAACAAGGTGGGTAGAATGGTTGAAAAATATTCCTGGTACAAGGCTTTGCTTTAAAATAGAAATGCTCCCTTTGATGAGAACTAAACCCACTCAGAAATGCTTTGGTGGGTTGGGGAGATGGATGATGGATACCTGGGCTCATCAGCAAATACCTTTGTTTGCCTGAAAATGCAGCTGTTTCCCATAATATTCTCCAATTATTTCTTTGCATGAGCAACAGTGCAGAGAGTAATGAAAACCACAAAACACCTGCCTGAAATCTGAATGCAAGTTTGCCAGAAATGTTTTTTTTTTTTAATATTTACACAATTCTACCTTGAATGAAGAAACACCAATGAAATGGGGGATTGTTGGTTGAGGGGGTTTTATTTTTTCCATGAGTTTAACTATCAATTTAAAGGAAGAAGTGATTACATTAGAGCTTTGGTGTTGCTTTTGGTTTTTGTTTGTTTGTTTATGTTCATGAAAGCCTGTCCTATGGCTCATAGTACTGGAGCCTGGGAGAATTTTCTGGGAAAATATCACTTAATGATCCAGCATCCTGGCTGCACTCATGACACAAGGTGTGGTACTGTGTGGGTGTTATAAACAACCCAGTCCAACCCCTCTGAGTAAGGAGTGGCTGCCCTCTGCCTTTGGCCACTGCTGGAGACAGGATGGTTGCTGGGAGGATCTCTGCTCTGACACATTATTACTGTCATTATGCTCAGGCATTTATTTTTTTCCAATATTTAGCAAACAAACAAACAAAAAAAAAAAAAAAAAATGCCTTGCATCCAAACCCTTTTGAATTTCATTTTGAGCTGTCTCACCATTAAACACCAAGAAACATTCTCCAATTTTCTCCAGTTTCTTAACCTAACATTGGGAAATCAATTTTTTATTAATTCCAGGTTGCATGTTAAGAGTTTGGAGACTAGGAGACCCATAACAAACCTTCCCAGGCTGCTGGTTTAAATATCCCTTGCTTTTCCAACAATTGCAAAATACTCTGTGGGCCTGGTTCATAACATTTCTGTTGGGTTTTGATGCAATTTGAGAAGCCCTCAAAAAATAAAAATTCCTTTAATAAGAGTTCCCTTCTTAGGAATTATCTGAAATTCACTGGGTTATGAATGACTGTCCTTATCTGAAGAAAAGGTACTTGGTGGACTTGGTGAATCCAAAAATTAATTCAATTTTTGTATAATTTGGTGAAACTCTACCTGGAAGTTGCAAAAGAAAAAAAAAAAATTTGAGCATCAGCCATAGAGCAGAGAAGAAAAAAGGGCTAAATCTCAGGCCTATAGCTTCAAACACTTTGCATTTTTGCCACTCTGTTTGGCAGCACGTGGTTTGCTCAGATGGATTTATCCCCTGCATCACCAGAACATGTCACATATTGCATGTTCTATATAGCCATACACAGACACCACGATTTTTTATCATTGTGCATTTACAAGGAGGTATTAAATCTGGAAAAAAAATTAAAATAGAGATAGTGTAGCAGCCAAGGGATGATTGTGGCCAGCAGATGCCACTGCTGCTCCATGCCATCAGTGAATTGCTGCATCTACCAGGCTACATAATTTATGACTAAAATACAAGGTGTAGAGATAAATATTGAATAGGCTGAGAGCTACATTTTTGGTGATACTTTTTAATAATTAATGCATTTTTGTACCCTATGTATTCAGTACAGTGACTCCTTCAATTTTATTGTTCTGCTCTCTTGCTCAATGATGAGGTTTTTTTTTTTGCATACTTTCAGTGGGAGAGTGCATGTCAGATCTTCATGTTAGGCAGAAAAATAAAGAAAGAATAAAAAAGCAGAAGTTTTAGAATCAGCCCTGTTGAGAATCACAGAGACTGACTGTATTCTGTCTTTCATAAAGTTACCATAAATGGAGTCACAAGTTGCAGTAAAACCTGTGGAAAGCAACTACAGAGAAATAAATATTGGAAGTGGTGGATTTCAGCTGTGGGTGCTTGTATATGTATACATGTGTATGTGTATAGTTTTATGGATATATTTTTATTTGTATATTCAAATTCCACCTTTAGCCTGTGCTGTCCCTGGTTATGGCACAGGCTTGGAACAGGATGCTCTTTAAGGTTCCTTCCAACCCAAATTATTCTATGATTCTATTATTCTATGATTCTATTATTCTATGATTCTATTATTCTATTATTCTATTATTCTATTATTCTATTATTCTATTATTTTTCTATGATTCTACTTATTGGTAACTTAATATACCCATGGAATTATCTGCTTTCTGAATTCTATACATCTACTGAATTCCTCTCTAGAGCAGTCTGTCCTCCCTACTTTCTTTTCCCACAAGATGTCAGTGTTTCCTACCATTTATGCCATGGTAAGTTTGCTGGCAATGATTATCCAGGGTATCTTAAGAGGAATTCAGTTAATTAAAATTGAGATGTTGTCAAAATGCAACTCAAAGCATTCCATAATTAAAGAGTTTGCTTTAACTGGGGAAATGGAACTATTGAGTCTGCTTTTATAGAGAAAACTTGAAAGATTAACACTGTAAATCCCAAATTTTATCTTCTTTCTCTGACTGGACAAAAGATATAGGAGATGTAGGATACTGCAAACAGTAAAAAAGTGGAAGTGCTGCATGAAAGTTTCTGAGGTTCCAACACAAGAGTAAACATTAAGACACATAATATTTAAAAATATTGTGTATATATGTATATATGTTTTCTTAAACATTGCTATGGCAGGAAGCACTTCTCTAAATGCAGTAGATAAATAATAGTAATTTTCCTTGTGCCCACAGGATGTCAGAGTTCACTTTAGAATGCAGTCGTGCAAAATCCAGAATGACAAATTCAGTCTTTGTCATCAGGTTTGAAATATTTATAAATGCATGTTTTGACCAAAACCAGTGGAAACAAGCAGAGTGTCTGGTGCTCAGTGTAATAAACACATCAACATCCAGATTTGCAATCCAAGCAGGGATATTGACTTCATTTTTCTACATGGAGGAGCAGATTTTTCCTTAATTCAGTTTCCCTTTCCTTCAGTTTCCCTTTCACCCCTGGAAACCCTGACTTCAGTAGAGTTCATGGCTCTCTGTCATTTGGCTCCTCAGGTATCCAAAGTGCAGCACTGTGTTATTTTCATTGCCTGGGTATTTGCAGTGAGAGTTTTAACACCAAAATATTGCAGATCAAACAATGGTGCAACCATCTGCCTTTCAGCCTGGAGTAAATGACAGCACAATCAATAGTCCTGCCTTTCTATGTCTAATCACAGCCATCCCTTTGTGATGATAAAATCAAAATCGCAATTTTTGAAGACAAAGGTTCATTGATTTCTTATTGGATCTCCTTATTTAATATCATATCTGGGTTTGTCAGACTGAGAAGCACGTTGTACATTCACTGCCCAGCTAACTTTGAGAGGGATCTGTGATCCCTCACATGTCTGAAGCCAGCATCTCTTGGAATAATCCTTCCTTCCTTCCACCAGCAGACACGACCTCAGACATTGCTGCAGGCAGTGAAAGTTTTGTTTTCCTTAAGGCTGCAGAGCCCAAATTGTGATGAGAACATGGCAGGTACTTGTAGCAATTAATCCACTGGAGGACACGAGCTCTGTTTTGTTTGCAAGTTATCTATGCTCAAGGTTTGGAGGGTCTGATTGTTCTTTCAGATGGTTTGAACCTTTCATTTCAATGCAGGGATTATTTGGCAGCCTTCGACTGCCATCGAACAGCTGGCAATTGGTAATTTGCTATGCAGGTAGCAGGTTCACCAAGTGGAGATTTTATCATGTATTTGATGGTATTTAGTGCATTTCTTCTAGCCTCTGCTTCTGATGAGGATCCCAGGTGAAAACTCTGAATGTCAGCTGAAAAATAAAATAAACCCTTCCCCTCTGCATATCTACAGTGCAATCGTTTTCCCTCCTAAATCTAAAGGATTTTCTATTTGCCATTTACTAAGAATTTACCATTTACCATTTACCAAAGCAATCTCTATTTACCATAGCAATCTCTATTTACCATTACTAGTAATTTCCACTTCCTAGTGCTAACTCCAGGGGAAATAATTTCCAAAATAAATACAAATGTGGGTTTTCTAGTTGTTTTAATATAGATGTATGAGAGAAGCGATGGAGTATTTTTACAATGTTGTGCTGAAGGACCAAGGCTGGTATTAAACCTCTCAATTTTTGTTATTTGCTCATTCTATTCAGTGAGCCAAGAGCCCTAACTTTCCTCTAAGCCATTCCATGGAATGAATAACAGCCTGGAGAAGCACCTAGATAAACACTGATGAGCTACACATAAACATGGGACTCTGTCTCTCCTTTAAAATGTCTTTCAATGCATTGTTTACCAGTGTGCTTATAGTCCACACCACCCTCTGATTTACAGTCTGCAGCATTTGCTTCCTTACAGCAGCTTCTCTGGAAGGTTCATCAAAGCTGAAAGGTGAAGTAAGGAGTTTTGAAATATGGTTGTAAATAAAAGAGACCCAATGTCTGTAAGTGCAGAGCAGAATTTCACTATCCACAACAGACATAATTTGCAACAGGGTACTTGATATCCTGGTACTCCACAGCAGAGATTGTAGATGACTTTGATTTAAATGTCTGCTGCCAAATTCAATAACCTTTTCTTGAACAAAATCACAGCTGATCTTAACTGTGTTACACTAAAAAAAATAAAAAATAAATCAGTGGTTCATAATTCTTTGCCTTACATTTCTCATTCACCTGCTAGTTCCTTCTAGAAACCTATTTTATATCTGACTCATGGGGGACCTGAGAAATGAATGATATCTCCTGTCTCAAAAGTCCTAATCTCAGTGGAACTATAGCAGTTTTCACTACCTGGATATGTGTCATAAAGTACTTAAGGAAAGAAAAGAGATGATCCAGCCATTCATTCTGAGCAGCTGTCCTAAAGCTGTAACTTCTGTCCCTGTTCCATTCTTTGGGACCCAGCTCTCTTTAAGTAAAATGCAATTTTGATAAGGGGGAAAAAAAAAAAAAAAAGGTAGGAATAAACACCCCAAAATTTCTGAGATGATCAGATACAGTGATAATTTATATAATTGCTCCCTCCTGTACCTTTGACAGCAAAGCCCAGAGCTGTAATCTATTTCTCATGTGGCACATCTCTCATACTTCTGTTTTGTAATTAAAGATAGACCTTTATATTTACAATTACTTAAACTAGGCATTGGGCAAGGCATCATTAAATTCAAGGAATAGAATGTGTAAACTTAAGTAGTTGAACCTATTCTTGTTGAGGCCAGTGACTTTTTGTTAATAATGAAAGAGGGGACCAGCATCAAGTCCTCCCCACACCTTCCATTTTGCCCCTTCAAAGCTGGAGATAAAAATGGAAGTAAATTCCCTCACAAGCACACTCCTTTTCTCTTTGCTCACCTCCCAGTGATATTGAACATTCCCTAAAGAATGAGTAAACTAATTTGGGTTGAGTAAAGTAGGAACCTTAGAGGTGATCAAAGTCAGGGTTTGAGTTTTTTTTAATTCACCATTTCTTTGTGACAACACATTATGTCAGCCCTGCTAGCTCATTTGTCTGCTGCAGTTCTACTTTATCAGCCTGGAGTAAAAAGAGTTGATAAGTCTGGTTAGATAAAGTAAATGGAAACTCAGGACTCATTCCAATTTACCGTACTTCGATATATTTCACAAACCTGAGTGCTGTGTGTAACACAAGTTGGTATTTGTATATAAATATTGCACATTAGAAGACCCCTTAAAATAATATTTATGTTTGTTTCTCCCCTTCCTGCCTCCCCTGGTTGTGTGCTTATTGGGATTCTGATTGGAAGACAAATGTCAGGCTTTCTCAGTGCATTCTTTCTCAGTCCAGGATGCTGCTCCCAACAAGAATTCATCTTCATTGGGAGCTTGCTAGGCTGATAAAGCAGAAGGAGATATTTTTCTAGGAGCACTGGATACTAATGCAGCTGAAGCTTATAACTGCAATAAGTTATTCTATGCTGTGCAAGATGAGTTCCTAAAGATATTTGATCATTGCCACCAGCCACATCTGTCTTTGTTGCAATTTTGTTGGCTGGACTAGAAAAGCACTGAGGATGCCTTCTAAATCAGGTCTTATTTATTAAAGGGTTTGCAGGATGCTCTAGTGTGAGGCTCCAGAGTCAACAACAAAGTTAATTAAATCTACTTTGCTTCTAGGTGATTTAAATCCAATTTTTAGGCAAAAAAAATGCTTTGAAATGGAATGACAGGAAATTTAATTCTTAATATTGATATCTGAGAAGTTAGATTTTTTTTTAAAGGAGAAAATTAATTTGGAAAATATGACAGCATATACTGTGCAAATTCAGAGGGCTTTTTGTTTATTTCTTTCTTTTATTTTTCATATTTTTTTTTCTTCTGATCTAGGTTTACAAATAGTTTCTTGTACTCCAGACAGAAAGCTTGATCTCTCAGCAGTTCATCTTTTGTTGAGGAAGAGTTTGAATTCAGTAACTCTTATCCACTGGGAAAGGTAAAGATCCTTTGGCAAGAAGAAACTCACAATGCATCAGCTGCTCTTTCTTCAATTGATATTTTGCCTAAATAAGAGCATTTACTGGAAAGTCAGAAACTGTAACGATGTATTTTTTCAAAAAGCCAAACATAAAAAAAAAATTTAATCATTATGTTGGGTGAAATTCTAGTGAATTTCAGAACTAAAGCATTGCAAAGCATCTGAGATGCACATTTTGGTCCTTTTAGGGACATTTTTGGAGGTGGGAGTTTGGACAAAGCAAATCAATACAAATTTTTAAAAGTTTCAGTGCTGTGAAACTTTTACAAATGTAAAAGTTTCAGTGGTGTGAAATAAGTTTTGTTACATAGAAAAAAAAATAAATTCAAAATTAGCCAGTCCTGCAAACATCCCTGCTGAACAGACAGGAACACTGAAATACATAAGCTGCCCAAGGTAGTGTATCAGAGTGATTTTACAACTCCACTAGAGAGCCCAAATAACAGAATTTTGATTGAGATATCAACCTTCCTATCAAGTCTAAATTGTCTACCAAAAAGACATCAGATTTCTTCAGTTTGTATAATATTAACCATTTGATTTTACAGAACCACAGAAAAATGTTACTTGCAAGACTTTTATATACTTTTCAATTTTATTTTCTTTTCCTGGAAAAACTAGAAATTGGGTTAAATTTCTTGGAGACACAAATAAATCTTTAGTCTTCTAAAGAGAGACAAAGGGAGAAGAAAACTTAACAGATTATAGATTTCTGAGTCAATGGGAGAGGGGGCAGTGGGCAACTGGGCAAGGAGGTTTCCACAGGAGTCAGTTAAACATCTTTCTGTAACATTTCCATCTCTTTCTCACTGTCCTGGTTTTGTTCTAGGCCATGTTTCCCTTATTTTTGTATAAAAAGAGCACAGAACAGAAGATAGTCCAGCCCTCTGCATACTCATTTCACAACAGGGGAACCTTCAAACTTATTCAGCCATTCCACTAATTACCTGAGTTGATCATCTGCTCAATCTGATTCAGTCTCCACAGCAGTGAGTGATGAAAACACAATAAAAGCTTGCTAATAATTATGCTTTTTCTCATGGTCAGTATGAACTAACCTAAACACAGCCTTGGAAAATACAGATCAACATTTCTCTATGTAATAGATGAGAAAATTTCACCAGCAAACTCTTTTTACTTGAGAGCATCCATAGGGAAATTAAAAACTTTAGGACTACTTCCAGTATTGATACAGGGACTTGTGTCAAAATTATTGAATACCCATTGTAATTCCCATTAGAGTTTTCCAAATAGTGAAATTCTGCAAGAATTTTGCAGCTTCCTCATATTTTGCTAAGGATACTCTTAATTTATATATATTTTTAAGGCTGTTAAACAAGAGAAGAAAGGAAGAACGAGCAATCTGATACTTCATTTACCCAGCCATTTATCCCAAACTGAACAAATCCCTGGCACACCTCAAGGTGGGAGCAGCTGTGCTGGGAGGACAGGCTCATGAGGGTCTGAGTGGCACATCAAAAGAAGAAAAGGTACTGCAAAATCAAATGTTTTCATGTCTATCTGAGATTTAATACAACAATAATAGCTGATAGAATAGAGATGAAAATACATCTTACCTCAGCTTTTTTTTTTTTTTTTAATATAAAGGGAGCCATGCTTAGAAAATGAAGTAGAAAATTCACTCAGAAGAGGCAGGTTATTGCTCTGTTTTTAAGGGTTTTCAGCCTTTTTTAGGTGGTTGGAATGGATGAAGTGGATAATGGAAGCTACCTGCAACATTCCAAGTTTCAGCAATCTGTCTCTCTAAGAGATAAATGGTTTGAGGAACAGTATGGATTTCAATAGTTTTGCAGAGTGCAGATGTTGAATTTCCCATCTTTTTTTTTTTTTCTCTAATTAAGTCTCCTTATGTGGACTCCTCTAATGGAGTCTGTTACAGACTGCCAGCTTTCATAAAACCTTGAACTTCTCAACACACCTGAAATTTTTACCTATTGAATTTGGCTGAGGTTTTGGAAGAAAAAGTTGAGGATGAGTGGAAAAAGTGACAAGTGTTTGATAAAATATCTCACTTCTTTAGGAACACAAGAAAGATCACCAGAGGTCAATTTTTTTTTAATCTGCATGTCTCTACACATAGGCTATTCCAAGGCTGGTACTGCTCCATTTCCCTGGCAGCTGGGAGGGCAATTCCACACATCCTTGGAGATGCCTCCTTGCTCCTTTCTGCACGGGAAGGGAATTTCCTCCTCTCTTAGCTGAAGGAGCTGTGATTCCTTGTGGTCACTCTATCACAAAGCCAAGCCTTCCTTCCCTGACCCAACTTGTTCTGTGCATCCTCCTTCACTGCTTTTTCAGTGCACTGCCTTAGCAAGATATTAATCACAAAATCACAGAATGAACTAGGCTGGAAAACACCTTTGAGACCACCCAGTCAAACCTATGACTTAACAGCACCTCATCAACTAAACCATGGCACTGAGTGTCCAATCTTTTTTAAATATGTCCAGAGATGGTGATTCCACCACCTCTCTGGGCAGACAATTCCAGTCCCCAATCACACTTTTAGTGAAGAATTTTTAATGTTGCTGCTTAAGGAAAACAGAAATTTTCCCACTTCCTAGGGAGCACTTAGTGCGAAATTCAGTCAGGGATACTAAAATATTTTGAGGCATATATGCTATCAAACCTGCATATTGTCTTTTTTTGTTGTTGTTGGTTGGTTTTTTGGGGGGTTTCCTTTTTTTTGTTTGTTTGTTTTTGGTTTTGGTTTTTTTTTGTTTTGTTTTGGTTTGGTTTGGTTTTGGTTTTGTTTTTTTGGTTTTTTTGGGTTTTTTTTGTTTGGTTTGGTTTGGGGTTTTTTGGTATGGTCCCTGCAAAAACTCTGTGTCCTGGCTCCTGACAGATGACCAGGAATTTTGGGGCAACCCAGCCTGAATCCTGCCTAGCTCTTTGATTGATTTAACCACCACACTCTGTGGATGTGCAATCCTTGTTGTTCCAGGAGCAGCTTAAGGTTTGTTGAAAGGTTATATGTTGGAAAATTGCCCTCTCCACTCAGTACTTCGAAAAACAAAATCAGATGAGAAGATCTAACAGAATCAGATCTCACCAAATTAAACTGGCACAATCTGTTAATCTTCCTTTGGGTTCTTCCAACCTCCTGGTAAACAATAGCCAGCACTACACTTCTAGGCAAATAAGGTTCCTTTATTAAGTCAGGAATGCATGAGAACATACAATTGGCATTTTGGTAATTTATTATCATCTTGGGAAACAGGAGGGAGAATCTTCAACCTCAAAACTATTCACCAGCTTCAGTTGACAGGAAAAACCCAACGCCCTGTGCTAGAACACAAACGTTTTTGAGATGCCTGCAGGTATGAGAGGGGACTCAGCCAGAAAGGCTGTGCAGGACTGATCCAGAGCAAGAGACAGGCAGTGGAAAATGTACCAGCAGAGCATCCAGGCAAGCACAATCTTCCCAGCTTTAGCTTGCCTTTCAATCCATGGTGTTGCAACTTCCATTCTGCACCACAAGCTCACCAGCAGTGAGACTGGAACCAGTTCCACAGGTCCCTGTGCCCTCTCTCCCACATGGACAACAGTGGTCAGTGGTGCTGGATTTGTTTTTCTGAGAAAGAAGGAAGAAAAGCAGATAAAGTGTGGTCTGAAAATCTAAAATTTTGTGCTTGAATTGATACTTGGTAAATACTCAGTAAATATCTAGTTTATTTTTTTAAAATATAATCAATTTGATACCTGCACTAAAAAAAAAAAAAGAAAACTTGTCATAGTTCAACCTAAGTATAATATATACATACATATTATAAATTGTATATGTTATGTATTATTCGTATAATGTGTGTATTATATACATGTTCTTTTTATTATATTTTAGGTTGATGATATTATTTAATACAAATTAAAAAATATCTTTTCAGAGTACATTATTAAATACAAATTAAAAAATATATTTTTAGCTCTGTTCTTTAAAATATCTCAAATTGAGTTTCATTTCTAAAAGCAAGTGTTGCTTTTATTTGCTTGAAGATTGAAATGTTGCATTTTGGAAAAAAAAAGATTTTATCAATTTTTTCATGTGTTTCTTAGTTTTGGAGAATGAAAGTGGCTGTTGGATTACATTCTGCTCTTAAATTATGCACTTCAAATACAAATTAAAATTTTGAGATTTTCATGAAAACTAGTTATTAAGTTTTCCTCTTTCATAATATCTTTCTCTTGTAGTTTTATGCATTTTAATACCTATATATATTCTATAAGCAGAAAATTCTTTGTTGACATAGGCTGATGATTGCTTGTGTGTAGGATCTTGAATCTAAATTCATTATCTTTCCTTATATTTGCAAAATTTGAATTTTTGCCTTAATCTGAAATCCCCTGAGTGATCTCAGTAATGATCCTGCAGTGGCAAAGGGATGTTTGCAGTGATCCATAATTGTTTGGGTTTTGTTGTTTTGTTTTGATTTTTTTTTTTTTAACTCTTGGTCTTTTACTTCTCTGAACAATGTACTGGATTTCCCAGGAACTGGGAGGCACTCCAGAGAAGCAGAATAATCTTGCCAGTATAGATCCAGCTATAAAGGTATACATTATTTCTTAGCTCTATAAACTGTGAGCAGTTTATATTGGGTTTTTTTCCAAGCTCGTATATACCTATTTCTATGCTTTACTGCTCTGGTGGCAAATTTTAATTTATTTTTATTTCCAATGTTTTATTATGTTTGCACTCAACTGAGTTAGAGGCCAGAATGGGTGATTGTTATACAGTAGTTTACTTTTAAAAGAAATAGGGCTTCTCAAGCAGCTAATACAGGAAGATGTATCACCGGCTTGAATAATTGTGACAACCATAGACGGTATCAGTGCCTGTTTGTTTGCACAATACCCCACTGCATTAAGAAAGCCATCCCAGCTGTCTTGGGCTCTGGAGTCACCCATTTCATCACTTGACACTGCAGCAGATGTTATGGATTGATAACAGACTTCACTTCATTCACTCCACATCTAAGATTACCTCTAGAAAAAAAAAAAAAAAAAAAAATCAAATACATTATAACACTCCCAGCCATTTGTAAAAAAAATGAAAAAAAAAAAAAATCTCAGCAATTTATTCTCTCTCCTGCAGCAGTAAATGGCTTCTTTTGGGCTTTGAAAATATATTTAACTTTTAATTTTGTGTTACTTTTCTTTGCTTAACACATTCACAGTAGTGGGTATGCATCTTACTACTTGCTGAAAGAGAGAAAGATGGAGATAGATTTAATAATTTAAATAATTTGAGACTCATACAGGTTTTAAGATTATAAGTTCCATTCCCATTATATGATATGCCTTATATTTTTAGTGATAGCATGTTAATGCAGCTCATTTATTGTGTTGGTGGCAGAAATACCAGACAAACCAAGCACTGCAGTTTTGGGTCTAGTAGATAAATAGTGATATTTGTATGTGCTCTCCCTTCCTTCTGGTGGTGCTGGGCATTTTTTGTTTGTTTGTTTGTTTTGGGGGTTTGGTTTTTTGTTGGTTTTTTTTGAGATGCAGTAGGTGAATGTATAACTAAAAACTGTAGTGGCCAAAAGATAAATTACCAGAAAATGTGTATTTTTGGCATGGCAGCATGCCACTCACCTTTTAAAAGCACAGCTAATGGAAGAACTGAATAAAATACATGAGTGGAATGAAAAGCCTGGTAGTATACTGACATAATCTGCAACCTGAATGATTAAAGATGACAAAAGTCATGAGGCTCCCTCTGCCTTCAAAGGGGCTGGGTGTCTTCTGTGGGACTGAGGTGAGCACCTAATTCTGCATCCTGTGGAAGTCCAAGGGGTGCAAAGGAAAGCACCAAGGCTCATTTTCACCTCACTGCCTGGGCAATTAAATGAATCACTGGAATGGGAGCAGGGCCATGCTGAGCTCCTGGTGCAGCTGCCCAGGATCCCACTCTGTCTCCCAGAATCTGCAGGGCAAGCAGGGTCTAGCTTGGCTCAGCCAGTGATGTGGCTGGAGATATGTGGGAGACAGGAAAGGCTGAGGAGGGGATTTCAGTGAATTCTAAGGTAATGTGGTGGGTTTGACCTTGACTGATAATCAGGTGCTCACCAAGCTGCCCCTTCTCAATAGGACAGGGAGAGAAAAAACAGTGTAAAGCTTATGGTTCAAGGTAAGGAGTGTGAGATCACTCAGAAATTACTGTCACAGACAAAACAGATTTGACTTAGGGACAGTCATATGGTTTATTACCAATGAAGGGTTAATGAGAAATGAGAACAAAGCTGGAAATACCTTTCCCTCATCCCTCTGTTCTTCCCAGGCTCAGCTTCACTCCCAGCTCTACCTATCCCTGAGCAGCACAGTGGAATGGGAATGGGGATTGTGTTCAGCTCATAATGCTTCATCTCTCACACTCTTCACCTGCTCCAGAGCAGGCTCCTTTCCATGAAACAATCCTCCATGAACTTCTGCAGTGTGGGTCCTCCCCATGGGCTGCACTTCAACAACAGCCCTGCCAGAAAAGCTGCTCTTGTGTGGGCTCCTCTCCACAGCTTGCAGCTCCTGCCAGGAATCTGCTAAAGTTTGACCTGCAGCTTCCTCCACCTGCTCTGGTGTGGGCTCCCCATGGGCTGCAGGTGGAATCTGCTCCCCGTGGACCCCAAGTCCTGCAGGGCACAGCTGCCTCACCCTGGGCTGCACCAGGGGCTGCAGGGGAATCTCTGCTCTGGACCCTGGAGCAGCTCCTGCCCTCTGTCCTCACTGACACGAAGGGCTGTGACTCACTTTTTGTCATTCTCATCTCCCCCTTCAATGTGTTACCACAGAGGTGTTGCCATGGCTGCTGAAAGGCTCAGCTTTGGACAGCTCTGGGTCTGTCCTGGAACTTTGTCCAACATTCAGGCAGCTTCAGGTGTCATCTCACAGGTACCACTCCTGCAGCCTCCTTATCCTAAAGTCTTGCCACATAAACCCCATGCAGGGAAACATTTTCAGAGTTGGCACTGATATTTGATGTTACTTGGATGTTGAATTTTCCTGGATGCTTTGAAAAACCTGTTTTAAAATTGCTTTGAAATACCCAAATTTTGGGTGCACAAAGGATATTGGCTTATCTAGGTGAGCTGATAAAAGTTCCTGATTTCAAGGTGTCTGACATTTCTGTAGAGGCTGATCTTGTTGTAAAGCAATTTCTGACTCCTCATCATTTACAACTTAGCAAGCCAAATCAGATGTTTTGAAGACAACAAGGAAGCCTAAACTGAGTGTCTTCTTTTTGGAGGAAAAAAAAAGTATCTATTACACAAAAGCAATTTTTATTAGAATCTTCAAATCACACTACAAAAATTAACATCTTGACAAACTGTGTGTGGGAATGACTTTAGTATGAAAAACTTCTTCTATTTATTAATAAGGTGCCCTCTCGACTATTACTTCTGAAACATACAAATAGGTAATAAATTCGAGCTGTATAGAGGCAGCTGATTGCTTATACTTGAGAGAAGTTTACTATAAAGCCTGTAATTAGCAGAGTTTAAAGATATTTAGATTTATTTTTTTTTTCCTGAGAAGAGAATGGCACATTGCTCAATGTGAGGAGCCAGTAATATCTCTTAATAAGAATAAAACCATGCAGAATTTTTCAGGTATAAATGAGGTTTAATTTACCATATTTTAATTCAACACTTGGTTCTTATTCTCTTCAAAATCCTCAGAGCATGACTCTGCAGTGATGGAAATTTAAGCAGAATCTCTTTTATTTGGTTTGGTTACGTTGGGGTTTTTTTTTTCACACACATTTACACAACTGCCAGGGCTGAAGCAACACATTATCACCCTGACATGTCCTAATGTGTCCCTGCTAGCACTAAAATAGCTGCTGATAGATATGATAGAAATCTCTGCTGGGTCCTCAAGAAAAGGGTGACTTCTGGATACAGGCTCTGAACATCTGCAATTCTGTCTCACACGACTGCAGAAATACATGTTCTCCTCTGATAAAAGACTTGGCAGTGAAAAGCAGGTAGATTTCTCTCCCATCTCACATATAATGAAACACTAATATAAAGTCTCAATGAAGCTTCTCAACTGAGGAAAATACAGAAAATTTTCATTATATTAAGTCAAAGCCTCCCATTCATTTTGCCTGCAGTAAAACGACACGCAACAGTAACTTATTGTAGGCAACATTTCATAAGTTAATATCTAGATCATTATTCTTGTGTATGTTTCCTGGAAAGAATGTTAGATGTGTGGGTTTTTTCTATGAAATACATATTCAATTAGCTTATGAACTTTCTATTGTTGTGGCTTGTATTCTTCCTATTGGACTATTCTGACACAGAAGTCAAACTCCCAAAGCTCACTAGAATTATTCTCACTGGCTCCAGTACTGTGGAAATTGGAATTAGTCTTTCTCTTAGGCTACCTCTGCTATATTTTAGGTATAAGATCATCCAAAGATCTGCCCATTTTTAGTGAACCCTTATACCAATACAGCAAACCCTCACTGCCCAAAGCTGTCCATCCTGCTGTTGGTACCTTGAGCATTTCAGACCCTCCCAGGCTGTTCCTCTGCAGGGTTAACAGTGTTTGCTGATAAATCAACCACAACAATCTTGCATGAGAAAATATGGCAGCATCAACACCCCTCTACTCAAATTTTCTGTTTTCTGGCCACTTAGATGTTAATTCTAACTCATAATTATAGGTAGAAGAAGTGGGGAGTGAGCAGGCAAGCTGTCCTCAGGCTGGTTATTGAAAAGAAGGCTCTTCACTTTTATGATAGAAAATCCTAACATTTGTGTCCAAGAATTTCTGGAGCCTGTAATAACCTTTGCAATAAAAAAAAAAAAACCAATTGATTTTTCATTGAAGAAGTTAGAACGCATCAAAATGGATTTCCTGCTGAAAAAGAAAATATTCATTCCCCTATTTTGAAATACATTTTGAGGTTTTTAGAAGATGATGTACATATTTTTTCTAAGTTTCAATATTTTTAATGGATAGAAAGTTCAGTTTTTCATTGGACCATCTCAGATGGAAAATAACCCAGCTGTTATTAGTTACATGTATTTATCCAAGCATACTGAACATGTGAATCCTGTCTTGCTTCATATATGACTGGCATTTTCTCAGTGAAAAATGTTTTGCAAGAATTTTTTTTTTTTTTTATGTCTTTATGTTCTACTGTTTTCAGTTTTTTTCTGCCAGGACACTCTCTATTTACCTTTCAAACATGTCATGTGTAAATTCCCAGTGATGATAAAAACATTGTTTTTTGCTGTTTCACAGGCATGTGGGTATTTTGCTGCTGGAATGTGTTTGAGAAACTCTTTCTCAGGGTATACAAGAAATCTGTAGAAAGACCAGAAGATGAAGAAAGCTATGCTAATGGTCATGTTTGAATTTAGATATACAAATCTTTAACAACTTGACCCCATTTTTTTTTCTTTTTTTTTTATCCTATCTCTACCACAGTAATAAAAATACAATATCTGTATTGTATTTCAGCATTCTTTCCTATTGATGATAGATTCTGAATAAATAATGATTTATTATTGTCATCCATTCTTCTCCCTCTTAAAGGAACTATTTCCAGCAAATTTATAGATTTTGTCCTTCCATCTTTTTCTCTTGAGTTCCACAGAACAGCCCAGCACGTGAAAAAGGAACTCAAAAGAGTGAGAAAAGAAATGAAGATAAAAAATGTCAGATGAAATAAAACCTCATTAAAAGATGTGAAGCATGGCTTTCAAAAAACCTGTGTAAATCTCTAATTATACTGCTCTGCTACTCTGTTAGAGAGCTGAGAAGACCCTTGTGTATCTGCAAAAAGTTTTGGTATTTTTTTATCAACAGAATGTGACATTCTCATCTCAGAAGATTCAGAAATACTGATCCAGAACTACAATGAAATAGAAATTTCAACATGAGGTTACACAAAAGAAGGAGAGCACATCACCCATCTCTACAATCTGTCTGGTGCCAATTTCACAAAAATTAGATGATTTAGCACCAGTGGTTTTTTTAGCTAAATAACCAGAAATGAATGAAGACACTGGAAATGATGCTGAGCAGCACCAGCCATGAGGACACTGCAGGCATGGCAAGAACAATGTCCAGCTCCTTATTTCTCGTCTTAGTTATTTTCCTGTCCTTCCAGTATGAGAAGTTCACCTAAATACTTTTACAATCTGAATAATAAAAAAGTGTTCTTTGAAAAATTGTAATATGTTCCATGAAATGTGAATCGTTGGACCACTTTTTTAGGTGTTTTCACTCATCTTTGCATGATTAAAACAAGGGGAGAGCAGAGATCATGCACTGCTGGGGATGATCTTTATCTCCTTTGAGGTAACACAATTTCTGCTGGGTGATCAGGGCTTTCTTGGAAAATTACCTCAAACTTACCATATAAAAAATGTACTGGGAGCTTCAGAAACAAGCTAAAGGAGAAACTGAAAATAATTTCTTCTCAATATTGAGAATCTGAACAGTAAAGAATGATTCTGTGCCTGATATACTGGAAGCACTCCCCACTATACAACACAGTGCAGGGCAGTCACATTACTTCTGCTCTCAAGGATTTTTCTGTTTCCATCTGTCCTCCACAGAGATTGGAAGGTCTGTAGAACAAGGAACTTCTTTCCCATTTGAATTTTCTTAATCCCTCGTGTATCACTTCATATGCCACTACACAATCATAATTGAAATGATACATGCAAAACAAACGTGAGACTTTCCTTGCTTATGTAAAATAAAATTGCTGTAATAATAATTAACCCTGAGAGCTCTTGATAAGCTCAGATAATTGCTGTGATGGAAATTCCTTTGGAAATCTTTTGGGCAAAAGCTGGGGAAAAAAAAGAAATGGGGAATACCTTCAGATAACCCTTCCCTCCAAGCATTTGGGCCCAGTAACATCTGTGTATAAAGAGGAGTTTAAGTCAGCACTATTTGACCATTGTCATTTCAGAAAGAAAGCCAGTGCAGAACTTTAGAAAACTAAACAGATATTACCAAATTTTGATTTTTCTAGGAATAGTACTTCAATAGGAGTGAAGATAAAATATATTCCTTTCATAAAAATGAGCCAAAATGAAGAGATTTATCCAAAGGCTAGCTTAGTCCCCTTATTTATATATAATCTACTGATTCTAATAAGGTCCAAGGATATTAATGTTTAGCTGAGTGATATCACTATTATGATTCACTTCACTTCAAAGAATTAGCTGATTTTTTTCTCCTCAGTGGGTTACTCTCCAGAGAGAGAATTTTGTTCTGCATGCTGCTCTATCAAGTAATGGTCATGCACAGCAGAGTCACCCTCCTTCAGAAATTGCTTTCACACAATGACAAATCCCAGAGCTTTAAAATAAATAAAGAAACAAAATCACTTAGCTTGGGCCAACATCTCTAAAAAACAGAGATAATCACAGCTAATGCTGATCACATCAGTAAATTCCTTGGCTCTGTGGGCCAAAGTTCTAATGAGAAGTGATTGCTCCCATATAATTTGCTTTGCAGCCTGCAGCACTGAAGTCC
Source organism: Oenanthe melanoleuca (assembly GCF_029582105.1). Classification (NCBI taxonomy): domain Eukaryota; kingdom Metazoa; phylum Chordata; class Aves; order Passeriformes; family Muscicapidae; genus Oenanthe; species Oenanthe melanoleuca. The sequence goes on from NC_079334.1 coordinate 65,078,858, forward strand.
CAGAGAGTAAATAAGGGCAGCACTCAAAGAACACTGTAGGTGTGAGAAGGACAGTGACTATCTGATAGTCATGACTGGGATCCTGAATCATGGGAAAATGTAGGTAGGCTGTGTGAGATAAATGGACAAGGAAAACAGAAGGGTTGGACTAAGGAATATGATTCTTTCTGTCCATGCACTTAAACTCTGAGTTATTATGAGAAAGAAGAATCTCTGACAGCACAGAAGTTTGCTTTAACTATTCCACTGCCAACAGCACTTCTGATATTTATCAGATGCTCAATTGTTTTTCATTATTATTGTTGCTACTGAGTGAAGAATTCCCTCTCTAACATGTGGCAGAAAAAGCATTAAGAGAGATGGAAATAAAGATAAGTATAAAAATAAAAACTATGAAAAAAATAAAATATTTCAATATTTTCATATAATACTCTCTTAAATTCTCTAAAAAGCATCTAGTGCCTGATACATCATAAGCCTCCAGGTGCATGAGTGCATAAATTTTACCATTGTAATAGTGTACTACTTATCTAGTTACATGGCTAATTCTTCATGTACTGCAATAAAAAGTCTGTTTTCTCTGGTACCAGTGTCCCAAGGGGAAATCCAATTGCAAATGTAACTGTGCTTCCTCAGTATCCTTACCAGAAATCAGAATTACTTTGGAATCTCTGATCTTGCCTGCACCTTTGTGCATCAGGCTCTGCACATGTAGGAACAGCCTTCTTATCACATATCAAAGCATTTCTAGGATTTAGGATCTCCTGAAAAAGGGACTTTTTACTACATATAGTTTTGAAATGTTTGTGGATAAGCTGCTGTTTAAAAAGATCAGAAACAACCCAATGAATTCTTCTACTTTGCCATATGGATCCACTAAGACGTGCGAAGAGGAAAGTGACAAAAATCATTAAATAAAGTCTTTTTTTATAATTATCCCTTTTAAGAAACCAAGGAGTTAAAGAGAACATTTTTAGTAAGATAGTTCATTTCATTTAGATTGAAAAGCTTTTGAAAATATTTTTTGCAGAATCAATTTATGTGTACACATGTTCTTATTTATTTAATCATTCTAAAATTGCATCAGATGTTTTTCCTCAAGGGTGGACATCCAGTATCTTTAACAAATAATGCTCATTTTATTCTATGGTTCTATCCAAAAATACAGAGCAACTGACATGGTTCTAATGACTTTGTACATTTCTTTAACCTCTCTTGGGGTTGAGAAAAGATGAATATTATTGACACGGACTTCTTCTGTTTGAAACTAATACAGTACATCTGGATTGGCAAATGCAAAATAATCAGTCTCAAGAATCTGACATACTGAAAAGTCTGGTCAGACTGCTCAGTTAATGGATAAAGGTATCATATGTGCCCTCTATCTGAGGCATTTACACATGACACGAGATCCCCCAACATGAAACAAAATCCCTGACCCTCATTTCTGACAGTAACAGTAGCTGCAAGTACTTAATATGTTGTGGAGCTGTAGTTGGGAAATCTCTCTTTCCTTATAAATATTCAGAGAGTGCTGTAAAGAGTTTAACTTCGTGTCCCTCAAGCCTTGAGTCACAGTTTGAGATGTGCTCTCAAAATTTCAGGAAGTCTTCACATCATGAAGCATTTCAAAACTTCTCAGGATCTCGAATATTAAACTTGGAAAATGTTCTTTGAGAAAATCCTGCCACAGATTAAACCAGAGATCCCATCCTCTGTTGATATAGATCAGATTAGTTGATTTTCCCCACTTGAGGATTTGACCAAGGAGCTGTATATTATTTGCATTTGATTTGTAGGAACACACTGAAGCTCATATATTTCGGATGATTAAAGTTTCATATTAATTCTGCAAGCATATCCAATAATCTTTGCTGCCTTTAGTTTTCTGAGCTGAACTGAAATATCCCCATCCATGGAGTCAGTCAGATGAACAGAGATTGTGTTACCTGGGTGTAGAAAATTGTAGGGTACCAGTGAGGCTATTCTTCCCAATCCTTCCCCTCACTGCACAGTTCTCAAACCAATAAATAGGACCCTGAAAAAATAATGGAATGATGTCAGAATAAATAGGACTGCTCAAATTATGTGTGTTGTTTCGTATCTACATGCAGAAATATGTGATTTTCTTAAATTAACCCTTTACTAGATTTTCTTGTGTTCTTAATGCTCAAATCAATATACACTAATAGGGTTTTACCAACTTCAGAGAATGGTTTGTATTGGAAGGGACCTTAAATATCATCTAAATCCAACACCTCTGCCATGAGTAGAGTGTAAGTTACCCATATAAATATATACACACATATCTATGATTCTTTCATACATTTTCTAGATTGGCCTGACACCCCCAGACACCCAATAAAATATTCCATAGTACCCAAACCAGTATTCTGGCATAAATCTTGGAATATACAATACATTTCAGAGCTCTACAGATAGAACATTTACTGCAAAAGTGTTTTGCTTGGCAAGGAAGCAGCACATACATATTTCTTATGCCACTGGCAACCGCAAATTAAACATCTAATTTTTTTTTTTTAAATATTCATTTCAGTTTGATGCAAATGAACTTCAATGGGGACTCAGAAAGGACACGAGCATCAACTGCCTTGGGAATGCTCTTCAAACGTGGCTTGCCCACCAAAGCTGGATGCAGCTCAATATGCATCTGCATAGGTATCCTCCTGTTTGAAAATATATGCATTTACATGGGGATTTCGACTTTTCTTCAGATCCCTTTTCAAACAACCAATATGAAAGAAAAAGGACTTGAAAAAGCTGGCTTTTCAAGTAGAATAAAACTTGGCTTGTCATGCTGCTTCTAATATGTTTTTCCTCCGTCTGACCTTTGCTCTGAATTTCCACGATGGAAGTTTTAGGGTTGTAGGACTGGGAGGTAAATGTTTGTCAGCTTCATAAGCTTTTTTGGAGAGTACCCAGCTTCAGATCCAGCTTTATAAGGGGAAAAAGGAAAAAAAAAAAGGAAAAAAAAAAAAGTAAAGAAGTAAAGAAAGAAATATTTTTCATGCCGCTTCAATTAGGCCCCCGGGTGAAGATCACACAGCTTTGAAACTGTTCCGTTTTGACAAAGTTCCAAAGTGCTATGCACATTAGGGAAAACTAGAGTTTGCTGTAATGTAAACTGTTTAACATGCCCACAGAGGTCAAATCTAAATTTTCCCAAGCGTTTGGGTTTGTTTAAACATTAGAACATGGTTTGGTGTCAGTGAATAGGAAAACTTTAATGTTGTGGGTGGGAATCTACCCATCTTTCTTTGTTTAAGTTCCAAAGGCTACTGCAATAAAAATATTCATTTACCAAGGGGGCTATTGTGATAAGCATCCAAAGACATTATGCATTGGTGTGAAAGAAGCTAGCAGGAATAGACATCAGCATTGTGGGTGAAAAGAAACAAGTCTTCCTTTCTATTTTTCTTTTTTTTTTTCCCTTTGTAGGAGTTCCAAAGTCCAGTTTTAAATGAGTTTTTTTCAGGGTGGTCTGGTTATCTGCACACCCATATTTTTCTGTATGAATATGAGAGAGCTGTGAGAGTTGCTAAATTAAATAATAACTGTATATTTTGTTTCTGTTTTCCAATAATGGCCTTAAAATCAATGTGGACTGTTTTTACCTCCAGAGCCTGAATCACACACAGGAGACAAAAATCAATACAGTATTTTTTTAGGGCAGCATCACAAATGATGTAAATCAGGAGCTGTACTGATGATTTTTTTTTCTTTTGTCATTTAATACAGAACCTCAGACATTTAGCACTAGACTAATATCGTTAATTAATCGTTGTGTTTTGCAGTGCCAAAGAATGGAGAAGCATCACCAGTAGCACACTCCACTGATATTGTTGTAAGGTCCTAGCCAGTGTATCATTCATTTAATAGTTTCAGCAGATGCTTTTGTACTTTAGAAGATAAACCTTGTGCTTAATCCTTTTTTACTCTTTTATTTTTTTTTAACTAGGAGTTAAAATTTGTTGGGGTTTTTAGTTTATTATACCAAAAATATATTAAATAATTTTGTCCATAAATTTATCAAAATTCGGATGTTTACTACTTGCTGATTAGAGCATGGGAAAAGGAGAAATTCCCCATATTGTGTGGAATGCCAACCTGTGTGTGGAAATACATACAAAAGAAGGCTCTGTTAATCTGGTACCTGCTCTGGTACCAAAAGGGCACATTCACAACATCTCAGCTTCAAGTGCCCAATTACAGGATCACAGAATAGTTGGGGACCTTTGGAGATCATCCAGCCCAAACCCACCTGCCAAGGCAGGGTCACCTGGAGCAGGTGACACAGGAATGTGCCCAGGTGGGTTTGGAATGTCTCCAGAGAGGGAGACTCCAAGGTGAAACAGTCTACTGCAGGTATTCAAACCCACCTGGCCAGATTTAGTTGTCTACCTTTCCTTATGGTTCTCCACACAATGGGTGTAGAAAACTGAGGTTCTTCAGAGACAGCTCAGAGCATTTAGGAAAAGTCCTAAAAAATGATGTTTCCTACCAGTGTGAGAATAACCAAGATCTGAAAGTGAAATGGATACTTACAGTTTGATAAGAATTATGATTCCTTACCTTAGTGCCCATTCCATGCAAATGGGGAGCTCATTAGCTCCTTCTTTTCAGGTGATCACTACTGCTATTAAAAGCAAAACAAAACAAAACAAAACAAACAAAAAGCAGCCAAAACCCACCTAAAATTCCCTAAACAAAGACATCCCAGCAGTTGGGGGAAATCCCAATCCAAGCTTGTTTTTGATATCTGCAGAGGCATTCTGGGATGATACCCAGAGAGGCAGAGAATGTTTCATGTGCTCCCATAAGCCTGTACATAAATTATGGCTCATTGTTGACAGGTGTAGGAAATGCAAAAAGTCAGAATGGTAAAAATTAGTGGCTTTTTTGTTTATTTGTTTTATGACATTACCCAGTTGCCAGGTTGCTGGCACCAGTGTAGTGAACTTTGTGGAGATACTTGGAGGTGCATTCCTGTACTCAGACCAGTTCACCTGCCTGGACTGTCCCTGTAACCAGGGCTGGGAGATCCCAGCTCAGCACATGACAGGGAAATCCTAACCTAAATAAAATGTGAATGCAGAAAAACTTGCAATATTCTTTACCTTATTGCATTTCTTGTGTGGAAGAACAGGGCCACATAGAGAACTCATTTCCATGAGCAGTGTGTTTCCTACATTGGTCTGAATTCTTTCCAGATTATTAGCACCTGAAATTCACCACCATCCAAAAAGCAGCACAGAATTCTGCAGGAGAAAAGCTTATTTTTTTCTTGGGTCTTT